>NC_139623.1:16670366-16950366 GCF_964638095.1 Poromitra crassiceps
CTAGCTCCATTATCTCTCCCCCCTCTCTCCCTCATTCCCTCAGTCTGACCTTACAAGGAGAGGCAACAGGGTTGATGTCATAGAATGAAGAATGCTGCAAGAATCCAGAAAGAGGAGGAGGAGGGGTCTGACTGGGCAGTTTATGAAAAGAGAGAGAGAGAGAGAGAGAGAGAGAGAGAGAGAGAGAGAGAGAGAGAGAGAGAGAGAGAGAGAGAGAGAGAGAGAGAGAGAGAGAGAGAGAGAGAGAGAGAGAGAGAGAGAGAGAGAGAGAGAGAGAGAGAGAGAGAGAGAGAGAGAGAGAGAGAGAGAGAGGTGTTGTTTACATAGTAATGCACACAAGTCCTGAAAGTCAAACGAGAGAGAACTTGTTTGGAACGATGGTGTCATTCCTTTTCCAGACAGAAAAGCACAGGGGGAGGGTCTAACAGCTGGAGAGAGGAAGAAAGAAAGAGAAGTGAGAAGTTACCAATTACAGAGAACTCTATCAGTTTGGGTTTAGAGGAACTTGGACAACACGAAAAAGGGGGAGGTAAACGAGGGTATCCTGTCCAGCTTGGATCTTATAAACAGGGTAAGTACATTATGATATTATCTGATGTGGATTAGAATAGGAGCTACTGGGAAGAGTTTGGCTTTGGGCTAGACTGAATAGGCTTCCTAATAAGGTCAACTATTTGGACTTGTGCAGCCTGCAGGTATAGCGCAGATATGTATGCAATGCATGCTGTGATTTGCATCAGTGTTTGCAGTCTTTTGTCATCTGACACCCTGAAGTCAGGTAATTTGGCTGCTTTACAAAGTTGTACATAAACAAATACTACAGACTCTGCTTACCTACTCCATGGACGGTGTTTCGCTTCCTTGCCATTGTTGCCTGAAACCTTAGTGAATATGCATTTAACGTAAGATACACGTGATGGATACCGAAGATAAGCGTTAGCAGAGGAATATGCGGAAGAAGCTCCGACCGGAAGGCTAGCTAGTTGACTTTAGCTAGGCAGAAAGCAGAAAACTACTTTGGGGGAACATCTGGACCATCAAACTTGTAGGTGACAGTAGGTTAAGAGAGGCCGTCTGTCCTGCCGGCTGCCGTATGAGGACAACACCAAGGCTCTCAATTCCAAAGTACTCCCAGGACCCGACTGAAGCTTGGCGGGGTCTGACTAGCGTTAGCTAATGTAACGTTGTGGTTTGGTTGATGTGTTGACACTAGACTAGAGTGGGTTAGCCAGAAAGCTAATCACACACGCTGGCTGATCAGACTTGCAGGTGAGTAACACGATATGTGACATATCAGTAGCATAGCTTCTGAGGTGGTTACTTATCCAGTATGTTATGATTTAACTAATGAGCTGACTCAAACAGAATTGGAAATGGGACTAAGATGTCTAACGCTACATAGGTATGTTAGCACGTTGAATGGGTTATTTGCTTTGAACCAGCTAGCTTGTCGTTAACGAATCGTTAGCCTTGCTGGCTCGCTAAACAGCTTTACAAATGTCGTCTTCATCAATCTCATAAACGTAGATCCGATAGTGTACTGTGTTTGTGACCACTTACCATTGCTGTCAGCTGTCAAAGCACCGATTTACAGCTGGCTAACCATCATCAGTGGTGTGCCAAGGTGGGTGGGGCACCAAGGTGTGTTTCACTCAATGTCAACGTCATGTAAATACCGTAGGTCTCTATTGTTTTGCCATAAAGACCGCAAGGTACTTTTTCCCCCTTTTGGGGGGGGGGGGGGGGGGCGGTGAAGAGGCCAATAGTATGGCGCTTATATTGCAAAATTGAAACTGTCCAATCTGGAATAGCCTATTAGAGTTGTGTTCCATGCATGACTAATTAGAATCATGGTAGTAGCAGATATGTCACAGTTTTGTGCAGTAATGATTTATGTTGGGAGATTACTGAGGACTTTCGGCCTAGACAGACAGACATGCCATTTTAGAACAGACTTTCTAATGCTTTGAGAATGTGGAAATCCTGTGATTATCAGCATTATCCACGCTGGTGTGCAGTGCATTTCCCATCTGTTCTTTCACTAGCTAAATATGAGGGAGCCTCTCAACCCCAGGCCATAATAAGCCATGTTCAAGAATAACTTATAGTGAGAAGGCTCTGGAAGGGGTTAGTTTGGGGTTTAGGGTGGTGTCTGTCTTTTCTTTTCTTTTCTTTTCTTTTTTTAGACACAGACACAGACAGACAGACACAGCTCAATAAGTTGGGGCAGGCAAATTAAAATGTGAATGATGGGGATAGGCTACTACCTTCATGACTGGGGTGACAGGCAGTCCTCCCTAATTGTAGCCTACGGTATATAAGTCAAGCACATATTAAGCTATTTTAGTGTACGTCTCTCTCAAATCACTGCATGTGTGGTATCCAGCCCTTTGCTGTTGTCGCTAACTTTCTCGTCACTTCTCTTTGGCCAACATCATGCTAAGTCAGTGTAAACAGGCAAGACTGTGTGGCTGGGAAGTTATTACCAATTAGAAATCATTGTCCATGCAATCATTCAGTGTAACTAACTGCAGTTGGAGACAGACAGTAAGGCCGGGTGCTTAGTGAATAGCCAGTGACCTGTAAGATTGGACTCAATTAAGCTGTTTCTCCCTGCATGAGTAACCCCCAGTCTAGACAAATGCTTTCCCAGAAAGAGGGTGTATTATACATCCTAACAATAGTTTGATCAACAATACACTAGACACCGATAGAATGACTGGACACGCAAGGCAGGAATTACTGGAAGTACTATGAGAAATTCTGGTTTTCTTTAGGCTAACAGTTAGGCCACCTGCCATTTTTGACAATTAGTTCTTTCAGTTATTTATTTATTGCACAGTAGACATAACTGGGCTGATTTAGTCAAAACTTTAGTTAGCTCACCCAGAGCCAGGCTAGTTAGCTCAGGGAGTTCCCCCACATTTCTGAGTAGCCAGCCAGTTAGGAAAGGTAGCCGGCTAGAGGATGTTTGCGGCGACTGTTACAGTGAATGTAGTAGGCCGCTAATTTTGGCCAATAGTTGAGCTTTTTAAATAGGGACCTTTTTCAGTATAAAGTAATCAAAAAGATGGTTCTTCAATGGTTATTTGTGGGGAAATGGTAATTTGAAGAACCGCTATTTGGAGAGTTGTTGAACCTCTGTGATTCTTCTTCTGTTTTGAAGGGAATAGGATAAAGAAGAACTTGGTTGCATGGAGCACCACGTGACATTACTTCCATGTACTGTATGACCTTAAAAAAGTTGAACCAAAAGTTTCTCTATAATCACAAGCCAATGAGCTTGTTTGGTTAAGAAGTTTTCCATTTGAAATTGTGGTAAGCTGCATCTTAAGAGTTCTTTCCGCCAATAGTCTGTGCTGTTTTTATCAGCAGAGTGGGTGTTCGTGTGAAACTGTCAACACACAGACACAACACACAAAGATAATGAGAGTGTACCACAGCAATCGCTGTATTTTACTTGGAGACAAGTCATTGCCTTGGGACTTCAATCTTGGTCAGCCACAGCCCTGCTGGTTTTATATCTTACCAGGTAGTTCATTGTGTTTATTGTCATCTCGCGTGTAAATCGGTCTGATTAGATGGCTAGAATGAAAACCAGCAGCAGGGCCGTGGTAATCAAGGCCCAGGGTGGAGAACTGTGGTTATATACGGTATAACAGCTGCCCAACCATGTGGAATTCATAACAAAGTTAAAAAGCGATGACGTATTTACAGTATATGATTTATGCAGGGGCACTATCTATAAGCTACATGATGCCACTCTCCATTATAGCTGTAAAGTAGGATTGATTAAATGCAGGTTCAGGTGATGTCATTCAATTAACGTGATGGGAGGAAGATGGAAGAGAGGTTGGAAAAAAAGTGCAAGAATTGAAGAAATAAACATGGTCGTGGTCTGTTGCTGTACTCTCCTCAACGTGTCCGCCATAGAGCATCAGTGTATACCTCAGACTGTGAAGTTAGCCAGAACGTCACACAGGCAAAGGAGGCAGCAATAAGATCATGAAAAATGAAGAAGGGAAAGCAGGAAGGACACGGGGAAAGAGAGAAAAAAGCAAAAAAAGGTGATGTCATTGAGCTGTAGCTCAGTCGAGGGGCTCTCATCTCGGGGATCAGGTTTCAGGATGGATTTGCAGGGGGGTTGTGCTTGTGCCTGTAGCTGATCTCACTGTATTAAATCCCCACGACCATATCAAGGAACAGATGGAATCTGACCACAAGTCATCATCACTGTTGAATAATTGAGAAGACCGATTCATGTCATATCTTGGAAGCAAGGGAGCTTGTACAATATTTTGTATAATTAAAGGTTTGTAAGGGAGCTGTAAGGAAAATACAGTATCAAGGTCTATACCAGCTCTTGCCAAGGCCAAGGGCGGGTGTTCTATTTAGAGTACTCTTCTGATATTCAGTACAACAAACCTCATTAAATGATTATCTTATAACTCTTTTTACATGAACAGTCCACTCAAGTCAGAGGTGAAGTAGGCCTTCATACTGGTTAAATAGAAGCCAGCTAAGAGACCAGTTTATTTTGTTCTGTCCGTTAGTTTGTTGCTTTGTTTTTCCCTTTGTACCAGAATTCAATCAAGCCAAATCTGCTAATGTGCCTACAGCATGTAGACAACCAGATACTGTACATTCATATCTCCATTGGAGCTGTACCACCTCACATAATCTCAGCTATTTTCAGAATATTATATGTGTCAGATAGTAAAACACAGCCACGCCTTTTTGTAACTGCGCTTAGGCGGCGTTCACACCCAACACGCTTTTTTTCAGTAAGAACGCTATGGAAATCATGTTGAGAGCGCCTCCATTGCGCACAAAACACAGCGCACGGAGCGTTTTTTTTGTGCTTCGTTTTGTTTTCCCCTGCAGTCGCGTGCAGTACAGTTTAGGACACAACGAACACACGGACGGTAGCCAGCTGGTTTTGTCTGTTTGATGTTGTTGACTGTCAGCATGAAAGCCAGATTATTGCCAATTCTGGTAGCAGCGGAGGTTGAGGATCACTTTTAACACGTTCACTGCCGCCAACGAGTTGACTCGTCAAAAAAAATCCAACGGTTGACTGCCGTTGGCGAGTTAACTCGTCAAAAAAAATTTTTTTGGACGGTGGGACGTTGATCTAACCCTTTTACATCTCCTATAAAAATATGGGAGCCACCGAACGTGTACAACCCATTCCACCGACCCACTAAGTGGCGACAGTGCTCTCCAGACTATTGAAAGCCGAGCCAAAACTGCAGGGAAAAGCGTGAGGAAGCCATTCTCATACTGTAGGCGAAAACGCTATCGCGCTGGAGCACAACGGTGGGGGGTTCCAAAAATAGACTGGGTGGAACACACTTTGAAACACGCAGCATGAAGCCCAGAATCGCAAAAGCTTCATCAAAGCTCTCAACCGAAACCCCAAGAAACGAGCGAGCCCATCCAGACTCGCCCGACGAGGGGCAGCCAGGCAGCACAGACAACAGAAACTCGCTTGTGACACGCCCGCTGCAGCCACGGAGGGAGGAGGAGAACACACACGGAGGGAGGAGTTTGAAGGAGAGGGGGGTTTCCTGCTGTTATGGAGGAAATTACTGTTCAAAACTATTGTGTCTGACGTCTTACTGATGCCAAAAATAAATGGTTAAAGTGACTGTTCTATCGAATTTCACAAAAAGGCATTTTTCTCACCTTTCATTTTCAGACGCTGAAACCATGCTGTATTCAACTGCTAATTCCTACATAACTACTAACTCTACAAACTAACTCTTTTAGACAGAGAAAGCACACATTCTATTAGTTCTTTTGAGATATTTTGTGTTCACAAAATCCTAACAGAAAAGAATCCTCAGCTCTTGAAAGATGAGCCAGAATCCTCAAAAAAAAACCTTGGCAGAAGCTACCTACAGTAAAAAAAAAACTGTTGGCAGTGAATGTGTTAAACAGTTACATTTCTGTATAAATCATTACAATATGCTCCTGTGAGGTGGGGATGCGTTTAGCTGCGGCCGGGCGGGGGTGCAAAACTCGGCATAACACCTGGACACGTGCGCAAGGTGGACTGCTATCTTCCCTGCCTAAGGCACGCGTTAATAGGTGCGCAAGAGCAAATAGGGGATATCGCCTGTACCAAGATAGGGCCCATTATCTCAAAGATTTTCATCTAAATAAAAATAAAATAAAAGTCACTATCTATCTGATTGAGTTAACACAATGGCAATCTGGGAACCCAGAGTCTATTTCGGCACGTAAATAAATAGACTCTGGGATAGCCGTAAAAAAAAATTAGGCTTCCTGTACAGTGCGAATCTTCCGCCACAGTGCCGCTCTGTTGTTGTACTGGCGAATATAACAGTTCTGATCCCGAACGCTAGTGAATATATAAGAATTTTGACGTTTAGCATTCAAAATAAAAGTGATGCAATGTATGTTTTTAAAAGGCACCGCTGCGCGGAAGTGGTAGCCCCGGGCGGAAGATCCGCGTTGTACAGGAATGGCTGTCCCAGAGTCTATTTACGTGCCGAAATAGACTCTGGGTTCCCAGATTGACACAATGTTGATTGAGGCTATGGCCCATTGATGGAAGCCTTTGCATTATGTGACTATAGGGCCTGTCTGATTCTCAAGTGAACGAGCAATATAGGTGGCATTTCTAGGTAAGAAGTTGTAATTAGGCTGTCTGAAACCAGTTTGATACATAAGTTCACTGAATTTGCAACCTTTCTAGGTACCTGGTTATGGATCATTTTCGAGGAATCATACCATGCACACTTTGGTGGGTTAGGGTATCCCATGATACCTTGCGACCCCTAAAACCGACGAAGAAGAACGAAGCGAGCCCCTAATGGCGACGCCCACAAAGCCGACCGCATCAGAAAAAAGTGAAACAATGTTAATAATAATAATAATAATACATTTATTTTATATAGCGCTTTTCAAGTACTCAAAGTCGCTTTACAGAATACATGGGTCAAATATAAAACATAACAGAGACAGACATAAAACACAGACAAACAACAAAAGGAAAGGAAGGGGGGGGGGGGGTTGGCCATAGCAACCAGAGAGCAGCGGCAGCTAAACGCGCCAGCGTTCACTCAACCGAAGCAGGGCCAACCTCTGAACATAAAACATAACAGAGACAGACATAAAACACAGACAAACAACAAATGGAAAGGAAGGGGGGTGAAGGCTGAGGGATGTGTGGAGGTGGGGGGATGGGGTGGGGGGAGAGGGTAGGACTGTGCGTGCATGTCCATGTATGTGGGCCCAAGAGTCATTGGAGTTATAGTTATAGTCATATAGAGTTATATAGAGCAGGGTGGATGGAGTGGGCCTCAGGCTACAGAGCAGGGTGGATGGAGTGGGCCCCAGCCCCAGGCCACAGCTAGCAGAGCAGGATGGTGAAAGCCCCAGGCGACAGCTAGCAGAGCAGGATGGTGGAAGCCCCAGGCCATGTTGGCTAAATAACAAACATATTTCACTTTCTTTTCGTTTTTATTCTAGGATAGTCAATAACGTCAGCCTTTACTTAAATTTAGTGCAGTCAGTGCAGCATCTTACCTGACGGTGTTCTGGACAGCAGCCGCTAGTTAGGTTGCTAATATAACTAATGTTAGAGAACTCGCTCCGTCCGGTAGCATGACTACACAGCCAGGATGATAGCAGTATTGCAAACCTTCAAGTGTAAGTGGAGTTCGTTTTGACTGTGCTTTATTAAATGATAAGCTGTCATTACTTCCCATTTGTAGCGTTTGTAACATTTTCGTTAGCTGGGTTTTAGGCTTTTAATTTGAAGGCGGAAAGGGGAAATGGTGTATTCGTAGATTGAATTGACACTGGTCTGTCAATTCTATCAGTTCATATGTACCATTTCCCTTTTTCGCCTTCAAATTAAAAGTGTTCACGGTAGCCTGTGAAGCCTCGACCTTTCTGGATTATAAGAGTAGTATAACGTTAGAGAAAACAGCCCCCAGCCATGCCGTTTTATACAATTTTATTGCCAAATGCTTTGGGATTCAACTTGATCAATCTTGGTCAGAAAAAATCTTGTATATTCAATGGAAACAGCACCAGTGCGACCTGTCGCGTGCAATGCTACCTTCAAGCATGAGGACGTCTGAAACGAATTATTTTTCATCCACCTATATTAAAATGAGTTACCTAATTAATCAAGTATGTAGTTAGGTAGCTAGGTTAGGTTAGGTATCTAGTTAGGTAGCTAGGTGATAGGAGCTCACTTGAGTTACAGACAGACCCAAAATGTCACATAACACTGCATGCAACACTGTTTGGATCTCACCTGCAATTACTACTCATCGCCAGAGATCAAAACGGAAATCTTACAGATTATCACTTTAAACTCGGCGGGGGGGGGGGATCGCAAGTGACCCTAATCATCTTGGGTAGTTTTAAATTGTGTGTGGTGTCGTGTAAGAAAGAAAATAAATAAAATCAGGCAACCCTATTTGAATTCCAAGCGACCCTAAGGTTGGGATTGGGAACCACTGCCTTATGGGGCGTCATAGAATGTCTAGTAACACCATGCAAGAGCTCACACCTCTGCCAGATAAGCTACGCCTTGCTGCCATATGCATGTGATGTGTCGCAACGGTTAACATCATTAGAACTTGCTTTTAAGGAAACAAACCAGCTGGCCCAAGCACAAAGCAGAAGATAAAATGGTGCTTTCTCATCAGATATGCTGAGGTTATATCACCACCAGGATGTCAGAAATACTTTCATGAGGTGTCAGAACTTGTCAGCTTGTTGTCAGAACTTGAAGCCATGGCTCAGTGTAGCAGCAGAGGGGAATGAGGAAACATCACGTGACCTTCAAGAACAGAAACATGAAAGTTGAGCTCTACTTGTATGCTTCCCCAAATATGGGCTCAATTTGCCTAATGATGAAAACAATTGGTGTTCCAAATCATGAAGCCGTTGTAAATAGGGATGTCAATTTTCGGTTAATTTCACTTTCGATTAACCGACGCTAATAATCGATTAACCTATCGGTTAATTCATAATTTTTTAATATTAAAAAAAAAAAAAAAAAAAATGTTTTTTTTTTTTTTTTGTCTATTTACTCAATGAACTCATGCCCAAACAAGGCGTGTCTATTTAGATGCTGAAATGTTAATGCTTTTTGTGTTAGAATTTCTAACACAAAAAGCATTAACAAGCATTAACAAAAAGCATCAACATTTCAACACAAATTCTTTTTGTGTTAGAATTTCTAACACAAAAAGCATTAACATTTCAGCATCTAAATAGACACGCCTTGTTTGGGCATGAGCTCATTGAGTAAATAGACCCAAAAAAAAAAAAAAAAAAAATTTTTTTTTTTTTTTTTTTTTTTTTTTTTTTAATATTAACTGATAGACCGACAGCAATAACCGAACAACGACGTTAGCGACGGTTAATCGATTAACGGTTAACCGTTGACATCCCTAGTTGTAAACAAGCTGTTTCATGTGGGTTTGGGAGAGGCTTAGTTGGTAACATTGCCAATTAGATGGGTTTCGCACAGGGAGAAGGGAGTTTAAGAATAACTACCGCTATGTAACAACTTTTAAAAGCAAATATAAAAGTATAAAGTTAACTGGAAGTAACCCACTTCAAAGCCATAATGCAAGGAAAAGAACATTGGAACCCATTTGGAAGATGTATGCAAAGAAAAAGAAAAATCTCAGTATCTCACTACCATATTTGCATGACATATACGTAGGTGTAGGCGCCTTTTTTCTTTTCTTTTCTTTTTTTTTAACACTCCCTCGGAGTCTATTATGGAGAGGAAACCCTGGCAACATTTATTAGCCTAGCCTCACATGATGTTTTTCCAACAAACAATGCAGATTCGGCTGTGAAAGAAATATTAAGTTAGGATAATTTAATTTAAGGTTTTATGCCAACAAGTGGACACAACCTTAAAGCTAATCTTTCCCAACCTGTAGTGTTGTCCAGTGAAGACTGGCTGGTTGCAGACCCACCTATTTAGTGTGTCCGCAACAGAGTGCATACTTGAAATGAAGAAGACACGACAGTCTGTGGGTGCGTGCGTGCGTACGTCCGTGCGTACGTGCGTGCGTGCGTGTGTGCGTGGCGTGCGTGCGTGCGTCCGTGCATGCGTCCGTGCGTCCGTGCGTGCGTGCGTGCGTACGTCCGTGCGTGCGTGCGTGCGTCCGTGGCCGTGCGTGCGTGCGTCCGTGCGTGCGTGCGTGCGTGCGTCCGTGGCCGTGCGTGCGTCCGTGCGTGCGTGCGTGCGTGCGTGCGTGCGTGTGCCCATGCGAGTGGGGGTGGGGTATACAAAGAGAACAACCGTGCATTTGAGTTGAGATCATGTTCAGCGCTAGAAGACCACTACTAGTGGTCTTCTGAGAAATGTCTTCAGACCTTGTGAGGAATCTGAGATAGAGATGCTGAGGTATCCTCTCAACATTTTAACCACCAACATGTGTGCGGTAAATATTTGAGCTAGCCTTTAACATGACCCTCTTCTTGCAGCGCCTCACGTGAAAATGTTATGATAGTTGTCACGGTTGCCGGTTCAAACTGGTCCCTCACGGCAAACCTTGCGATCATTTTTGTTTTATGTTATTATAAACAGCCATGTGTTTATTACTGTAAATTATCTCTGGCATCTGTGAGTGCCACTATGGTATGTCTGCTCTTTATACATAGCCTGAGGAGATTCTCGCATATTTTTCCTCAGTCCACCCTTAGCTAATGTTTGTGTCTTTGATGGGATTCACTTGCACTTTGCAGTATGCCTAGATGTTTTTCGGTGTGTTATACTGCTTTTGCTGTAAAGCCAGATATAGTCCAAGGCCAAACCACATTTTAAAACACACCGTGAGCCAGAGTAAGCCTCCATTTTAATGAGTTTCACCACCAAGCCTGCGGGACTAAAGATGTTTTGTTGATGCGTCGGCGTCACTGTACTAATGCACCAGTGAGGCACATGATCATGACATGCATTGCATACACAGTGCCGTGTAACGCTCGCACTTTGACATGCGTCAGCTGAATAATGTTCTGTTTCATCATGTGAGGTGTGGGAAGAAGCCTGTCCAAAGGGCTCGTTATTGTTTGAACTCGATACCATTTCAATGTGATGTGCTAGCAATAGATTGACTCCACATTAGCCTGTGCTGTGTCCAGAAGATAATTGTTGTCCGTTATGTTTTGCTGTTCATCCTCAGATAAATAGACAAAATGGAGGACTCCAGCAGCAGCAAGCCCTACATGGTGACGTCGTCCCTTAACTTCAAAGTCACGACTCCCTCCTTCTACAACCAGCCAAAGAAGTTTGCATCTGTGGCGCCGCCACGCCCCAAAAGTATGACTCCTCCTTCAGAGCCATCCCCGACACCGGCCAGCACAGCTGTGATTGGTCGGGTTGGAGAGATGCCTCCACCCCCTCCTTCGCTCTGTGAAGGTATTTGGGTTACTTTTGCGATTTACACACACGTTTTAGAATGATCAAATCAGAATAATCTCCCCCACTGTCGTACACATCCTAAGTTTTAGGATGATCAAATCAGAATAATCTCCCCTACAGTTTTAATCGTTACTTTCCTGTTTCCTTGTTTGCTTTTTGTTGTAGAGTCATGGTGTTGTGTTATTAGAACATGCAGCATTTGCGTCTTCTATCTCATGAATGATTGACACAGACTGGATCGATGAATGGATCAGTGAATATAAAGAAACCATTCTGTCACAGCTTTTAACCGATCAACCCTCCTAATTTTTGTCAGACTTCCCACCCCCTCCTCCTCCTCCATTGGATGATGATTTGCCAGCCCCTCCCCCTGAATGTCAAACCACAACCCCTGCCTCTGATGCCCCTCCTCCTGCCTTCCCTGCTCCACCTCCAGTGGCCGATGACCTGCCCCTCCCAGCTCCCCCCGAGGAGAGTGCCTGTCTGCCCACTTCTCCATCCCCCCCTCCTCCTCCACCCCCACCCCCTCCACCCCTCCCCACCTCTGGCACCAGTATTCCCAGTGCTGTTGGGAACGCGCCGGTGAGTCAAGACAATCTTTCTGCCAACGAAGCTCAAGTTGGTTTGCCTGTCTGCATGTGTCCTCCATTCACTTGCATAGCTTGATGATTCCTTCATTTGGGGCATGATGCAGTATAGGCCATTGTAACATTGTAACATTGTCATGCATCTGTAGTAGATCCATGCAGTGTTTGCAGGACATGTTGTTTTGAGTGGCCTTGAGTTTTTCTCACAAAGCAGATTGGATTAGTCTAAGGAAGGCCACTTACAGTAAATGCCTACAAAAAGGCTAGTTAAATGAACACTGCCCATCTGTGTCATAAAAACATTTTTAGGTGTGCTATAAAGTATTTATAGTAGAGAAGGAAAACCCAAGATGAAGTCTGTAGACTACTTGGCAGTCAACCAATAAGCTTAACATTCAAGATGTGTGATGATTCCAGTTGGCTTGTCAGACTAAAAATACATTAATCTATGCAATATATTTAAGACTAGATAAAAAAGATGTTGCAAGAAATTTGAGGACAGCAAATGGCTTGGAAATGTGAGCGTATTTAAATAGCTAACAGCTGCTTTCCCACCAAAAACAAAAACTTGTTGAAATGGTTAACCAATGATAATGTTCTTTTAACCCATTGAAGAAATGATATGCAAATATTTTATCCGTGAGGTATGTACACACCCAACATAATGCATGCTGGCTCTGATCTAACTGAGCAGGAACCAGAATCATTTTGGAGTTTGTTCACCGTTTGGAATGGATTAGGGTTCCAAACATTCCAGAATGTGAATCAAACAACTTGTATTTAATCATAATCAATGTATCATCTTCATCCACCTTGCACTTCCCAACTCATTCATGTGTCTTTTGTTTCATCTTGACATTTGTGACACTTTGCTCCTCTCTGTCTCCCTCTGCCAGAGGCTGGTGGAGAAGCAGACCAGCTTTGACAAACAGCTCGACTCTCTAACTGACCTGTTGTCTGAGATGGAGACCCGGGGACCTTTCAACCCCAAGGTACAAACAATGGAAATGGAGGAAAGAGGGGGGGTTCTGTAACAAAGATATACCGCACGATTTAGGGGATAAGGTGAGAAAGACATTTACAAGCGCTTTAGGGAACTATGAAAGCGATGAGAGGGAAGTAACAACAGGCTCATAGTACTCATAGTAGGCTCAGTGTAAGCGTCCTGCACCCTGTAGACACAGGGAGGGAGTCAGCCATAGAGGAAAGAAAATAAATCAAGCGAGGCAGGTCAGTGGAAATAGTTTGGACAGGTGCCAGGTTGGTTTGGTTTGTCTCTGTTCAGGTTGATGGCTCAATGAGTGAGCTACACACACAGCAGACGGAATGAAAAAACAAAGGGCGAGGGAGCCAGAGGATCAATTCTTAAAGAGAGAGAGATGCATACAGCACTAAGACACAGAGAGAGAGAGATACATACAGCACACTGAGAGAGAGAGATATACATACAGCACACAGAGAGAGAGATATACATACAGCACACAGAGAGCGAGATGCATACAGCACAGATAGAGAGAGAGAGAGAGAGAGATACATACAGCACTGAGACAGAGAGAGAGAGAGAGATGCATACAGCACTGAGACAGAGACAGAGAGAGAGAGATACATACAGCACACAGAGAGAGAGAGATATACATACAGCACACAGAGAGAGAGATATACATACAGCACTGAGAGAGAGAGAGAGATACATACAGCACACAGAGAGAGAGAGAGAGAGATGCATACAGCACTGAGACAGAGAGAGAGATGCATACAGCACTGAGACAGAGAGAGAGAGAGAGAGAGATACATACAGCACACAGAGAGAGAGATATATACATACAGCACACACAGAGAGAGAGAGATATACTGTACATACAGCACAGAGTGAAGAGAGAGATGCATACAGCACAGAGTGAAGAGAGAGATGCATACAGCACACAGAGAGAGAGAGATACATACATACAGCACACAGAGAGAGAGAGAGATATACATACAGCACACAGAGAGAGAGAGATATACATACAGCACACAGAGAGAGAGAGAGATATACATACAGCACACAGAGAGAGAGAGAGATATACATACAGCACACAGAGAGAGAGAGAGATATACATACAGCACACAGAGAGAGAGATATACATACAGCACACAGAAAGAGAGATATACATACAGCACACAGAAAGAGAGATATACATACAGCACACAGAAAGAGAGATATACATACAGCACACAGAAAGAGAGATATACATACAGCACACAGAGAGAGAGATATACATACAGCACACAGAAAGAGAGATATACATACAGCACACAGAGAGAGAGAGATATATACATACAGCACAGAGTGAAGAGAGAGATATATACATACAGCACACAGAAAGAGAGATATACATACAGCACACAGAGAGAGAGAGATATATACATACAGCACAGAGTGGAGAGAGAGAGATATACATACAGCACACAGAGAGAGAGAGAGATATACATACAGCACACAGAGAGAGAGAGAGAGAGAGAGAGATATACATACAGCACACAGAGAGAGAGAGAGATATACATACAGCACACAGAGAGAGAGAGAGATATACATACAGCACACAGAGAGAGAGATATACATACAGCACAGAGTGGAGAGAGATATACATACAGCACAGAGAGAGAGAGAGATATATACATACAGCACAGAGAGAGAGAGAGATATATACATACAGCACAGAGAGAGAGAGAGATATATACATACAGCACAGAGAGAGAGATAGATATACATACAGCACAGAGTGGAGAGAGAGAGATATACATACAGCACAGAGTGAAGAGAGAGATATATACCGGTACATACAGCACACAGAGAGAGAGAGAGATATACTGTACATACAGCACAGAGTGGAGAGAGAGAGATGCATACAGCACACAGAGAGAGAGAGATATATACATACAGCACAGAGTGAAGAGAGAGATATATACATACAGCACAGAGTGGAGAGAGAGAGATGCATACAGCACACAGAGAGAGAGATATACATACAGCACAGAGTGGAGAGAGAGAGATGCATACAGCACACAGAGAGAGAGAGATATATACATACAGCACACAGAGAGAGAGATATATACATACAGCACACAGAGAGAGAGATATACATACAGCACAGAGTGGAGAGAGAGAGATGCATACAGCACACAGAGAGAGAGAGATATATACATACAGCACACAGAGAGAGAGAGAGAGATATACATACAGCACACAGAGAGAGAGATATATACATACAGCACACAGAGAGAGAGAGAGAGATATACATACAGCACACAGAGAGAGAGATATATACATACAGCACAGAGAGGAGAGAGAGAGATGCATACAGCACACAGAGAGAGATATATACATACAGCACAGAGTGGAGAGAGAGAGATGCATACAGCACAGAGTGGAGAGAGAGAGAGAGATGCATACAGGACTGAGTGGAGAGAGAGATATACATACAGCACACAGAGAGAGAGAGAGAGAGATGCATACAGCACAGAGTGGAGAGAGAGATATACATACAGCACACAGAGAGAGAGAGAGATATACATACAGCACACAGAGAGAGAGAGATATATACATACAGCACAGAGTGGAGAGAGAGATATATATATACATACAGCACACAGAGAGAGAGAGAGATATACATACAGCACACAGAGAGAGAGAGAGATATACATACAGCACAGAGTGGAGAGAGAGATATATATATACATACAGCACAGAGAGAGAGAGAGAGAGATGCATACAGCACAGAGAGAGAGAGAGAGAGATGCATACAGCACACAGAGAGATAGAGAGATATACATACAGCACACACAGAGAGAGAGATATATATACATACAGCACAGAGAGAGATATATATATACATACAGCACAGAGAGAGATATATATATACATACAGCACAGAGAGAGAGAGAGATGCATACAGCACAGAGTGGAGAGAGAGATATACATACAGCACACAGAGAGAGAGATATACATACAGCACACAGAGAGAGAGAGAGATATACATACAGCACACAGAGAGAGAAAGAGATATACATACAGCACACACAGAGAGAGAGATATACATACAGCACACAGAGAGAGAAAGAGATATACATACAGCACACAGAGAGAGATAGCATACAGCACAGAGTGGAGAGAGAGAGAGAGAGAGAGAGAGATGCATACAGCAGAGAGTGGAGAGAGAGATATATATATATGCATACAGCACCGAGTGGAGAGAGAAATATACATACAGCACAGAGAGAGATATATACATACAGCACAGAGTGGAGAGAGATATATACATACAGCACAGAGTGGAGAGAGAGATATACATACAGCACACAGAGAGAGAGAGATATAAATACAGCACAGAGTGGAGAGAGATATATACATACAGCACAGAGTGGAGAGAGAGAGAGAGAGAGATATACATACAGCACACAGAGAGAGAGAGAGAGATGCATACAGCACACAGAGAGAGAGAGAGAGATGCATACAGCACACAGAGAGAGAGAGATATATACATACAGCACACAGAGAGAGATATACATACAGCACACAGAGAGAGAGAGATGCATACAGCACACACACAGAGAGAGAGAGAGATGCATACAGTACACACACACACACACAGAGAGAGAGAGAGATATATACATACAGCACACAGAGAGAGAGAGATATACATACAGCACAGAGTGGAGAGAGAGAGATGCATACAGCACACAGAGAGAGAGATATACATACAGCACACAGAGAGAGAGAGATACATACAGCACACAGAGAGAGAGAGATATACATACACCACAGAGTGGAGAGAGAGATGCATACAGCACACAGAGAGAGAGATATATACATACAGCACACACAGAGAGAGAGATATGCATACAGCACACACAGAGAGAGAGAGATATACATACAGCACACAGAGAGAGAGATATACATACAGCACACACACAGAGAGAGAGAGAGATATATACATACAGCACACGGAGAGAGAGATATATATACATACAGCACACAGAGAGAGATATATACATACAGCACACAGAGAGAGAGATATATATACATACAGCACAGAGAGAGAGATATATATACATACAGCACAGAGAGAGAGATATATATACATACAGCACAGAGAGAGAGATATATATACATACAGCACAGAGAGAGAGATATATATACATACAGCACACAGAGAGAGAGATATATATACATACAGCACAGAGAGAGATATATATATATACATACAGCACACACACACAGAGAGAGAGAGATATACATACAGCACACAGAGAGAGAGATATATATACATACAGCACAGAGAGAGATATATATATACATACAGCACACACAGAGAGAGAGAGAGAGAGATATATACATACAGCACAGAGAGAGAGAGAGATATACATACAGCACACAGAGAGAGAGAGATATACATACAGCACACAGAGAGAGAGAGATATATACATACAGCACACAGAGAGAGAGAGATATATACATACAGCACACAGAGAGAGAGAGATATACATACAGCACACAGAGAGAGAGAGATATACATACAGCACGCAGAGAGAGAGAGATATATACATACAGCACACAGAGAGAGAGAGATATATACATACAGCACACAGAGAGAGAGAGATATACATACAGCACACAGAGAGAGAGAGATACAGCACACAGAGAGAGAGAGAGATATACATACAGCACACAGAGAGAGAGAGAGATATACATACAGCACAGAGAGAGAGATGGATACAGCACAGAGTGGAGAGCATGAGAGTGTGATGAAGCCAGTGAAAGGCCATAAATGGAGAGTGCTTTTATCCAGTTGGGAGGAACTGGATCAAGGCAGAATAACATTGCCATAAATCCTCAAAATAAATGTCAGAAAGACAAATTACTTCAGATAAGCGCAAACTGTGGACAGCTTCCAATGTTTGCTCTGGTCAACCTCTTTCAATACAAAAAAAGTCTGCCTGCAACACTTCAGCATGCACTGAAAATTAAATTCACATAGAAATAAGTGTTAGATGGACTTGTGATCATGTTACTGAGGTCAAGGAAGCTGTAAAGAAATGAGTTGTTTGTTGTATCCACAGTTGCCAACCCAGTATTCTTCAGCACCAGCACCCAAGCCCGCAGCTCCTCCCCCCACAGCTCCCAAACCCACCCTCTCATTCCTGCCCCCTCCAGAGATGGGAGACCGGCCACCTCCCGCGCCCTGGGCAGAAGAACTCAAAGCCAGAACAAACCGACAGGCCAATCACAACTCTGCACCCGCTCCTGCACAACCCCCTGCTGCCCAGCCATTTGCAAAGACCCCGGCTGTGGCTCCCAAGGCTGGCTTTGGAGGGAGACCGTCGACCGGAGCGGCCTCTCTGGCACAGAAACTCAACCAGAACCTCAACCACACTCCTGCCCCATTTGGCGGCGCACCTAAAGCCTCCCCTGCTCCTGCCGCCAGCTCCTTCCCCCCTCCTCCCGCAGCTCCTCCCGCTCCCCTCCCCCCTCCTCCCGCAGCTCCTCCCGCTCCCCTCCCCCCTCCCCCCGCAGCTCCTCCCGCTCCACCAAACAACAGGGCAGCGTCCCCTGCCTCCAATCACATAAAGAGTATTCCCATTGCCAGTCAGGAGAATGTGAACCCCTCCCCTCCTGCGCCCATGCCTCCACCTCAGCCCAAGGCCATGGCTTCTCCACCCTCCTCCTTCAGCCAACCAATGAAAACTACTTCGCCTGCATCGACGGTATGTTCCAGTAATCTTCTGTTATTGTGAGACGCCCTTTGTGTGACACATATAATAGAAAGGTGCAGGAAGTACAAATAATTTAGATGACAGTCAGTCAACATGAGAGCCATGCATTTAAAAAAAATCTAGTGCAGTGCCTGTTCGACCCCCCGCTGCACAGAGCGTTGTTCACTGTTTATTGAAAGTTCATTAATATTGAGCGTGTCCAAATTGCACCAAATCCCACCCTGCACATCCTTTGGTCACCAGCAGCGATACACCTGCCAAGTGTGAAGGAGATCGGACGAGCAGTTCTCGAGATATGCAAAGGACACTCAGACAGACGGAGATATGTGAAGGACACAGACAGAGATTCCTCGCTTTATAGTACAGTATGATGAAACAGGACATGCGCTTATTGTGCTACATATTTTCAAAACTAATCTGTTCCATGAATAACAAAAGGCTCCGTAATGCCAGGATCAGACTACACGATATTTTTTTTCGTTCACGATGTCACCATGTCAGACGAGGCCATCATACTGCCATAAATTCGTGACATGTCTTGGTCGGGAGACTGGCCACACTACAAGTGTATTCTCGCTTAACACCGACAGAGCATCGTATGCCACCGTCATCACGTCGTCTGCTGTCGTCAGTGAGTTCACAAGTCGTCGGGGAGGCGGACCTGTGAACGAAATCTCCCAGCATGCATTGAGGCCACTACATTGACAAGAAATAGCAACCAAATCAGCCTAAATAGGCTAAAGTGGTAGATAGAAATAATGTTTATGTTAGCACAACATGCAATTGTAAAACATTTCAATATTGGGCAAAATAAAACATTGAAATCCAAACACAACCCTATGTGAAACATGTATGTAATCCAGGTGCTATATATATCCCTTGCAGAATTAACGTTATTTGGATGAGTGACACTGATGCACTGTGATGTCCGCTCCAGCCTCCAACCTACTTCGTGTGCACGCGCACTATTTTCTTGCCAGCTGCTGCGAGACGAGAAGGAAGAGAAACGAACATGCAGCCGACTCTGCTGAGCTCATGTTATTTGTAGTGAGCAATGCCCATTATTTGCCCAGGCGTTTAAACGCAAATTAAAACACCCTGGCCTTTTTGTCTCTTTTATTCTTTTGAGCAGAGCGGAGCGGTGAGTGCGAGCGGGTGAAATCTGTATCGAGCGGGGAGCGGTCTCCCCAGGACCTGATACCTGTCTTCCGGGGTGTCACACTAGGCGAAACCATGTCCAAAAGACTGACATGCCAGTCTTTTCGTCAGGGCGTCGTGAGGCGTCCTAGATGTCCCGACTGGTCCCGACGCTGGTCTTTGATTATGTCACACTACAAGAGGTGAAGACGGCCGATCGTCGTCCCCGACGGTCATATTCGGGCCCAACGCTGAAAATCTGTCGCGCACGACCAAATCGGTCTAATATCGGGCTGAATTCGTGTAGTCTGAACCAGGCATTAGGCTGTGGTTGCAAGTATGAAACCATGTGAATAATGCATACATACACAGGCTTCATATGTGTGTGTGTGTGTGTGTGTGTGTGTGTGTGTGTGTGTGTGTGTGTGTGTGTATATATACACACAGCAGCCGTCACCCCCTGGCCCAGTGGCTATCCCTGGCGGTGGTGTGCCTCTGTCCATGAGGGAAGTGGAGGAGCTGGAGAGAATGACCAAGGACTTCATTAAAGACATGGACACACACGCACCTGTCATCACCTCACCTCCTACAGGTACACACACATTCACACAACACTCTGGCTTTCCTATTTGCTCATCAGAAAAATACATTGTTAAATATACTATCTCACATCATGGTCATTTAATAGAAGCTAGCATCCACTTTCTCCGTTATCATAATTTAAAAAGTGCAGAAAGTGTATTATTAATTTTGAATATGCATTATTTTTTCATAGGCTAATATTAAACATTAATAATAATTACTTTCCTAATTCTAACATTTTGCTCTCAATATTTTGCTCTGAGATGGGAAGATGGTTTAGACCTAGAGGCTAGCAGTATTGTTCATCACCATCTCGTAGTAACCTGATATATGAAGGCTATAGTCCAGCTCATTAAATAACTATATAAGTCTGTTAGCATTTGAAATGGACTTTGAGCCAGTTGGTACGCAGTTGGGAGATCATGTTATGAGAGGAAGTGATTGTGTTTGGCCTGCCCATGTCTGTAGGGAGCCTTGACTCAGTGGAGATGCACATATATACCCCCCTGTCTCTAGAGTTTGGTTTGTAACTAAGAAAAAAGCAGTGTACTAATTATGTATTGCACATTTGAAAAGTGTTGGTATTAGTACTTGAAGTATTAGTACTTTAAGTATCACTCCCTTTGAGAAGTAATTTGTTACACTGCTCATTATATTTGGATTACTCATCCTCTTAATGTGGATAACTCAGTTGTCTTGAGTGTGGACAAATCAAACTGGTTCCATCTGGAGAAGACACCATTTTTCTGTCATTTCTTTGTTATTTATGTTGTGTGCGAGTGTGTGTGTTTTTTTGTTTTTTTACCGCAATTTTTTATGGAACAATATACGAACAAGACAAACAGGATCAGACACAGGAAAAGAAAGGAAAATAAACATACATACATCATTGACATTCAACAATACAACATCGTGCTATCAACCGCATAAGGTGCTTATGTGTTTATAAGAAATATCGTGTACCTGGGATCCCGCCTAAGGGGTCCATGGGACACCAGCCGGGCGAGCCATCCATCATCCCCAACCTCAGTCACTTATCATTCTTAACCTCGTCAAAGTACAGTAGGCCAAAAACGGGTCCCAGATATTTGAAAACCTTTTAAAGGGACACTCTGCCCATTTTCAACCAGCTTTGTATCATTAGAACATCAGTAGTATATCAGAAAACTGTAAACGGTTTTGAAGTCTGTCATTTAATTTGACAGTTATTGAGTGTTAAAGTGTGGACCAGTGACATCACTGGTCCACACTAACTCAAATTAATAACTCGTTAACTCAAATCAACTCTCAATAACTGTCAAACTATTCATCATTCATCTAGTTTGACAGTTATTGAGAGTTGATTTGAGTTAATGAGTTATTAATTTGAGTTAGTGTGGACCAGTGATGTCACTGGTCCACACTTTAACACTCAATAACTGTCAAATTTAATGACAGACTTCAAAACAGTTTACAGTTTTCTGATATACTACTGATGTTCTAATGATACAAAGCTGGTTGAAAATGGGCAGAGTGTTCCTTTAAGCGAGTTGGTTCTCAGGGACCTGAGTCTCTCCATCTGTAGAACAGAGATCATGTCCATCAACCGCACCCGAAAAAGAAGGTGAAGAGGAGGACTTCCACTCCTTCAGAATAAGTCTTTTGGCAACAGTTGTCATGTGCACTGCACACATGTTTGTGTTGAGGGGTTGCTCCCTCCCTCCCTATATTTAGAGGGTTTTTTCTCGCTCAGTAAATGTAGCATTCTTACTGAAATGGGAATAGGAAACACTACTCATGACTGAGACAAAGTAGTGATATTACTATTGCTCAATCATACATATCCAACACTGGTTAGTTCATGCACAACACAGACTGACTGGTTGCCATCTATGACCATATATGGATATTGGAACAGATAGCCACATTTTAGAGCAGTGGGCTATATTGTTGACCTCTCCTGTGGTTCTCTGTTTACTGTTTGTTAATTCACTGCTGTGGTGGGACATGTTCTTTTATCCTCAAACACGTTTGGCTAACACGTGTATGACTTTTCAAACAGTACTGTGTGTTGTACGAAACTGACATTGCAAAAATAGACTATTACACACAATTGATATCACCAATTTGTATAATTTGTGATCTGTGCACATGATTGAAAGTGTCATCCACATTCATGAGCCGAGTAGGGAGATGTGATTATTTGTGGCTGACTTTGTGCATAATATAAATATACAGCATCTTACTCTTTCCCGTCCTCTCTTGCTCTCCCCTCCATCTCAGAGGTCTGTGGGAAGTGTGGTGAGGCTCTGTCCCGTACTCAGCCTGCAGTGAGGGCCATGGATAAGCTCTTCCACTCCACCTGCTTCTGTTGCATGTCCTGCCATCGCCCCCTGCAGGGCATGCAGTTCTACGACAGGGATGGCGCACCTCAGTGCGAGGAGTGCTATACGGTAAGGAGACACACACAGACTAATGTAGTATGATCTCACAGTGTGTTTCCTGGCTCTATCTCTATTCAATCTGATGTTTTCTTCTCGTCCTCCTCAGAGTTCGCTGGCGGTGTGTTCCCGGTGCGGGGAGAGGATCACAGACCGCGTGCTGAAGGCGGTGGGCCAGTGTTTCCATGCCCACTGTTTCCGCTGCAGCACCTGCTCCTGCAGCCTGGAGGGGGCGCCCTTCATCACTGACGACAACAACAACCCCTACTGTGTCCAGGATTACCACAGGTGCCTTGTAATTCCTGTGACAGTAGTGTGTGTCTGTATGTGTTTGAGAGTGTGATTGAAGGCCTGCTAAAGGTCCAACTTTCCTCCCCATTCCAGGCGCTTCTCCCCTCTGTGTGTGAGCTGTAACGAGCCCATTGTTCCAGCTCCGGGTAGCGAGGAGACGGTCAGAGTCGTGGCCCTCGACAAGAACTTCCACCTCAAGTGTTACCGTTGTGAGGTCAGATATTTATTCAACACAAAATATATTCAGTGCAAATTCGTAGTGTCTTGAAAAGATTGACAGAGTTCTCTATTTCATCGTTGTTGTAGGATTGTTCGCGCCCCCTCTCCATAGAGGCAGATGCAGATGGCTGCTATCCATTGGACGGTAAAATCCTGTGTATGAAGTGCCATACCCAGCGAGCCAAGCGGGCCGCGCAGTGATCGGCTGCCACTCAGTTAAACTATGAACCAAATCCAAAAGCACAGGATTCATTCGGCTGCCATTTTGCCTTTGCTGCAGGGCTTTATACATGTGCGCAGGTGTAAGTGTGTGTGAATGAATGTGCTGTGTGAAAGAGTACGTTTGCATGCAGATAGTGTCATGGTCTCGTTCACTCCTCTTCAGTGCAGAGGTAATGTACTGCATTGACTTCCCTCGTCTAGTATTCCCAATCTCCTATTCTCTAGTCTAATCTCTCTTCTGCTAGCCTTCTATTCTCTAGTCTAATCTCTCTTCTGCTAGCCTTCTATTCTCTAGTCTAATCTCTCTTCTGCTAGCCTTCTATTCTCTAGTCTAATCTCTCTTCTGCTAGCCTTCTATTCTCTAGTCTAATCTCTCTTCTGCTAGCCTTCTATTCTCTAGTCTAATCTCTCTTCTGCTAGCCTTCTATTCTCTAGTCTAATCTCTCTTCTGCTAGCCTTCTTTCAACACTTTTTTTTGCGCCCAATCTATGTTTACGCTAAAATCTCCCAGCACAACTTGCACAAGAAGAGCATGGTCAAAAGAGCAGTCCCATCAGTCTAAAGCTGCCTGCTCCCCTCATCTCCTTTGCCTGGTGAATGTGAGGCGGTGAGTGGTGTAAAGGAGAAAGAGAGAGATAGTGTAACCATAGTGGGAGGAGTGTTGGAGTCCTCCCCTCTTTGACCATTCCACTGATCTCGCCTCTCTGCTTGGCTGTTGGTAGAGTCAACCTTTAGCACTAAGGCAGACTCTGCCTGCAAGCATTGTTGATGTTGCTTTGCTGCCTAGAAAGTGCTTTCTATCTACTCTACTCTGATAGCATTTATAATTAATCTTTCTAGGGCTATAACTTGACTGCAAAACAGTTGAAAACAGTGAATGTTGCTCTTAGTTTTTTTGTGATGTGAATTTGTTAATTTGCAGTCATGCATTGTTAACGAATTACTCCTTGTTGCTCTCCTTCCTTGATCATAAGGGGAGGATTAGAACAAACTCACCATTTCCTTGTTAACAAAACGGTTTTAAGCTGATTTAAGCATGTTAAGTATTTTTAGATGCATGTTTTTAGATGCACAAAATGACGAGCAAAGAGATGAGAACTTGGCTAAGCACAGATTCCATTCCAGGCATCTCATCATGTACAATAAGTGTAGTTATAAATGTCAGCTGCATGGCTGCATACAGGACCTATTGTGTGATCATTGCACAGTTCCATAGTGTTACATGTTTGGTGAAATCACATATGGAAAGAAATATCCATTTAGTCTCACTTTGACTCTAAAGCCACAGCACATCATGAAGAACCTTACTGTAGTAAGACTTTTTGAAAATGTTTTTTTTTTTTTTTTTTACATGTTATGGTCACACATGTACCAGAACTAATTGAAAAGGCATCACACCAGGATAATAGAATAGTAGTAGACTCATCAGCTGTGGGTTTTATTCTAGCAGAGAACAGGTAATTGATTCTAGCACATAGTGACCAAATACTTCAAAGCCATTGGTAACTTAAGGTTTATAGGATAATAAAAGCTGAAATTCACTGCCTGTTTTGTTGCATTCACTTACATGCTTAGTATCACTTTTGTTTGTGTTGGAGCCCAGTATATCGGCCTTGTCCTTTTCTGATATTATTACAGTAAATACCACTATTCTTTCAATTATTCATTTATTGTACTTTTGTGTGTTGCTGGTTATATACTACTTTATTCTTCTTATAACATTACTGTGCTGTATTTCATTGATAAATACTTAAGTTTATTTGGTTTCATTTCTAACCTGGCAATGTGCCTTCTCCATTCTCCATGTATCCATTGTTACTTTATTGAGCCTGGTTTGCATCCATAGTATTTTTCATTCCTCAAAAAGAAAACCATTCCTACTTGTGCTTGAATTAATCCTGGCACATTAAAACACCATTCAGAATGACTACAGTATAACACCCAAAACATTGCAATAGTGACTCAGCATTGCATGCTAGCTGTGTTGGTGGTGGTGGTATATCTTCGTTTAGTATTATATTGTTTATTTGCACCGACTAGTCCACCTTTGTGGCCCTGCCTTTGTCATCACAGTATGATCATATATGATGTCATCACAGTATGATCATATATGATGTCATCACAGTATGATCATAAGGATGCCTTCACAGCTGCATTTATTTGATGTTAAATTGTCGTATTCCATGATGATGCCTTGTCTTTTCATATAGTTCTTTTTATAAATTCCTATTTCATATGTGTGAATGTGTATATGTTTACGGTTAAACATGCCAGCATTATTTACCAGTAACCCTCCCTCCCTCTCCTTTGGCTGCATAAAAAAAACAAATAAAAATAAAACAAACTGCTAAATGCCCAAATGTCTGGTGTCCATCTTTATTTTCTTTGTCATACCATTTTATTGCTATATAGACCATAGTATAGTATCATATATGTAGTATACAAGTAGTCTCTGCACAAAGCAGGAAAGCTTGTGTTATGAGCATTATTTTCTATCCCTCATGTCTGCCTCCATGTGACGTCCATGAAACGTGTTCACTCCCAGTTCAACACACTGTTAAATGACCTCTAGGACGCCCTCCTGCTCTATCAGCTCATAGCAGCCATGTGTTGTGCCGATAATGACGACAGCAGACGTGTGTGTGTTTACTTATGAGGAAGTGGTTGCCCTCATTCAGCGTAATGTAACAATGTATAAACAAAAGCTATTTTTTTGGCCTTAACCTACAAGACCCAGCTGCTTGTAGGCTACTGTATGTTTCTGACACTGCATGGAGACGGAGACTGACCAGATATTGACTATATTTATTGTAACAAATTTGAGTCTTCATGATAGGGTTGTCCTCTGTTCACAAACCACAAACACTGGCAAAAAGTACATGTCCCACAGTACAAGCATAGTCTTTGGCTGATTATCTGGGGGTCTGGAGAGGAGAGTAAGACGCAGGCCTGCAGGGCTCTTTTTTATCAGACTGTCAGATGAGGAGAGAAGTGAGTGATGAAAGGAGATAGAGAGCTGGCTGACGGAGGAATAGAGGGAGAGGAGGAGGCCAAACATCTCATGTGAAGAGAGAGAATGCCACAAGCTGGAGAAACCGAGAGCAACACATCCATCGGCTAAGAATATGAGTGAGACTCCCATAGAGCTTGAGGTAGGATCTTCACAGAGACTCAACAAGTTGACCATGTTCACATGGCAATGATGTGAAGTCTGTGTGTTTAGTCGTCAAATTGTGACACTGGATTATAGAAATCCATGTTCTTTCAAATGTGTATTATTCAAACAATGTGATAGGCAAATAACTGAATGAGGTAAGACCAGCGGCAGCAGCAATATTAGAGAATGTGTTTCTATTGAACGCTCGTACAACTGTAAAGTAGGCCTAATATAGTATGGTTTCTTAATTAAACTAAACAATACTATACAGTATAATACCGGTATATATACATTATAGTAGAGATATCTATCTGTAGATTTTAGCCAACATTATGCTATCTATAGCATTAATCTATAGATGGATGTCTTATGATTAACACATGAATTGGAAATGTATTTATCTTGTGACAGGAGTTTAATATTATATGGCTGCGTGAGTTAGTTGTGACACAATTTGGTCTCAGCTCAGCGGGTCACTTCAAGCCAGCAGAATCAGCCACCCATTTAGTCTATGAACTTACGATTTGCTTTGTGAACTGTTGAGAAAGTTCTTCTAAGCCAGCAGTGTCAGCATCAGTGTCCCATTAGTTTATTGTTGAAATCAATAGCAAGCAATTACTGAGCACTGCTGGGAACCAGGGATAAGCCTAAGTGTAAGTCCAGCGTAGTGGAGGAGGAACTTTAGCTGTACTAAGTTGGAGGGAGCGGGTGTTGAGGGGTGAGACTGTGGACTTTGGGGACACCAGAAATCACTGTAGAGCCTTCTGGAGGTGTTGTGGGCCTAATTTAACAAAACATTTGTGATGGGAGGTGCCCATGTGATAACTCACACACTCAACCATAACGTTTAGATTAGATGGCTGGGAATGGTGCTGCCTGTCTGGTGGTCTATCTATAGCAGTGGTTCTCAAAGTGAGGTCCGGGGACCCCCAGGGGTCCTTGAGGGGGTTTAAGGGGGTCCCCAGGAAAAAGGGTAATAATAACTTTTTACTAGAATTTCAACCATAACCGAATGTGTGACTATTTTGGTCATGGGTTCTCCCACTTCCCTGGCCCTGTCTTGCAGGAGCCTGGTGTTGGGGTCGTTAGGCTGATTGGGTGCACCTGGGCCACATGCACTTATTGGGCTTAAAGGATGGCTTTACCGGTTATCAACCCACTCTGTATGATTATGTTGTTAATAAGCAGACAGGCAGTGTTTACCTTTGCTATATGTTTTCCACACCTTCAGACATTCAGTCTCTCTCCCTCCTCACCAATGCACATTTTGTTCTGTTTGTGTTGTCTAGTTATTTTTCGTTTTAGTTAATCAAATAAATGTTTGAACATTTACTTTGGTGTATGACTCCCCTCATCTATCTATCTATCTATCTATCTATCTATCTATCTATCTATCTATCTATCTATCTACGTATCTATATCTATAAATTTGGCAATGTGAACTCTGTCTGTCTCTCTGTTTGTTTCAAGAATTTTGTCCGGCCACAGCTATGCCGTTTTATGTCCGAAACTTTCAGGAACTGTAAAGAGCACCCATGCGGGTGACCTGATGGAGCCAGATTTTTTAATTAGGGCAGATTAATTGCCCTAATTGGGCAATTAATTGTTCCTCCTTCCTTCCTTAATTGTTCCATGACTTCCGCCCCTGGGCTGTGCGGGTGACCTGACGGAGCCGTATTTTTTAATTAGGTGATTGCCCTAATTACGATGTCATAGAGCAGGCGAGGCCGTGACGCACAGTGGTCATCACTCATCAGTGATGTCATAAGAGCAAGTGAGCCCGCACAGCGGGCGAACTGCAGGGCGGGCGAGGGAGCAAGTGAGCAAGTGGTTGAGCTGCAGGGCGGCCGAGCTGTGTATGCAAGCTGCAGGGCCAGCTCGGCGAGTTGCAGGGTGGGTGAGGCTGTGCAGCGGCCGAGTGGACGGGCCCAGGTGCACCCAATCAGCCTAACGATTCCAACACCAGGCTCCTGCAAGACCAGGCCAGGATAGTGGGTTGTCACAAAAGCTAAAATCTTATCAGATGGGGGACACTGGGACAAAATCTTATCAAATGGGGGTAGGCTACATGGTCTAATTTGTGTCTGTTTAGGGGCCCTTGACATGAAAACATCTATAGTCAGCATAGTATATCATTCTTTTTGACATCTGAACAGGGTTTGTGTAAGATTGCTCATCCTTGATTAGCACACTTACTATAAAGGACTCTAACATCAAATCCTGTGTTATGTGTAAATATCAATATAAGAACATCATTTTCCCTAAGGTGGTCCGAGGTGCCAGTTACATTCTTGTTTCCCTCGCTCACTCACTCAAGCCTCAGCTGTCACCCCAGCCATCATCACAGCCAGAACCAGACAGGGGGCTTCAAGTTCAGCCTCCCCCTCTGCTTCAGCTGCCTCCCCCTGGCCCCGAAGCTCTCCGCCAGGCCCAGCAAGAAACCCAGCTCCAGTCAGTGTCTCAGCCAGATTCTTTACCCCAGCTTGGTGAGGAAGCCAAGCCAGTGTGGATCAACCATCGAAGGCTTCTCCTCCTCCTCTTGGGGTCTTCCCTATGTGTCGCCATTCTGGGCCTGCTTTACTATCTTCAAACAGAGAGCACAGGGATCAAACAGGCAGGCGCCGCTACAGAGAGAGACACAGATGCAACTCTCTTTCCTTTAGTCACTCCATGTCTCTCCCCAGCCTGTCAGAGGGCCTCGGCCCGTCTGTCCATGTCTGTCGACCCCTTCACCCAGCCCTGTGACTACTTCTTGTTCACATGTGGATCTGTCAGTCCTGCACTGGCCACCGGGGGGAGACAAAGAGGCAAGGGCATCTCCAGCATCCCACAGGGTCAAATGAAAAGGAAGAAGAGAGGAAGTCAGCAGAGAGAAATCACAACCCTGAGAGAGGATAGGAAAACTGTGCTTCTGCGGTATCTCAGGGAGATTTTGGGTATGAGTCTGAAATACACAACTTCATCACATCATTCATGTTAGTGAATGGGTGGAATGAGAGATTTAGCTCATAATAATAATAATGTCACTATCACACTTCCTATATCTCTCTGTCAGAGTCAAACAATGGGTCAACTGGTCCAGCAGTGCAGAAGGCCAAAAGATTCTACCATTCCTGTTTGGACACCAGATCCATAGAGACAGCTGGAGCAGACCCCTTCCTCGCCCTCATCCAGAAGGTGAGATAATCATACGCCTGAGGAATGCAGGCCTTGGGGCTTTTTGTTAAATCGCCCCTAAAGATTGATTTCCAATACAGTGTTCCCCTTTCTCCTCTGTATTTGTCTTGATTCATATTGTCCCACACAAAGAAATTGAGGAGGGATCTCAGACAACCACTGATCGGAAACCTGGGGAAATGATGCATCTAATCAAAATGTTGAAAATGACACTTGAAAATACTGCACTTGAAAACACTTGAGAAATTAAAGATAAACAACAACACGTCAAGTACATTTGCTGTCCCACACAAATAAGGTGACATATTTGTTGCAGAACATTCATGGGGATCACATCTTTATTGTTGCCATGTTTATTTCTGTACCTGTGCGACGTGTGTGCTCCCTTCTTTTGTTTCTCATGATCCTCTATGTCTCCCTCCCCATATGAAGCTGGGGGGCTGGGCAGGGTCAGGGCAGTGGAATCAGACAGATTTCAACTCCACCCTGAGCCTGCTGATGAGAGACTACTCCACCTTTCCCTTCTTCAACCTCTATGTGGGCAAAGACCCAAATGAAATTGCCCGTGGGACCACCCGGACATACATACAGGCCAGTATCCATGTAAAGGAGAATTGTAAATCCAAAACGGAGCTTAAACGGCCGTTGTTTGAACTTGTCTCTTTGTCAACAGATTGATCAGCCGGAGCTCTTGATCCCGATTGAATGGAACAGCAAGACACAGAAGTCTCATGCTGCCACTCAGGTTGAGGAATGTTCAGAAAATATTTGTATGTGCGTATGACAAAACATTGCACCATTGCACTTATGCATTCCCCCATGATTTATTTCCACCCAGACTCTACGTCCGTTCCTGGCACTGAGCCACAGGTACCTGGCCCTGCTGGGGGTGCCGTCCACCAGCAGCGATCACCATGTTGGGATCTTCACCTCTCTGTCCTCTGAGCTGGCTGTGGCTGCTGCCCCTCTGCCCCATAGGCATCAGAAGGGCCAGCTCTACCAGCGCATGACCATCAAAGAGCTACAGGTGCACACCCAGGGGTTTTCCTGCCTCAGAATGGGCCTTTGGGTGGTTGGGCTTTTGGTACATTTGACCTTTGGGTTAGTGCAGGGTTTCCCATACTTTTCCATGCCAAGGCCCCCCAAATAGCATTAGCCTTTGGCCACGGCTCACCTATTTCAAGATGTCTTTAAAAACCCATTGACAATACTGTTGAAAATGTAAAAATAATCACTTCCATACAACCTCATAATATATTTCATTACTTTTATTAATGTAATAACCTAATAATTACATTTGTAGCTCAAATCTTTTCTTTTCGGTTTTGAGATGAGATAAACTTTATTGTCTCGTGGGGGAAATTTGTCTTGGGCAAAAAGTGCATATAGCCACATCCCGGCTTCACAAACAGACAACATACAAACAACCAACAAACAAAGTAACACCAAGACACTGCAGAATTGCACTAATGTCAGAGGTAAGTGCACTCCAAGACATAATAGTTGCAAAGCCCCATTGCACTATTTGTTCAACTCAGACATTTTCAAGATAACAATAGGCAAAGTAAAATACAAAAAATCACTCAGTCAGCATCACATGTACCGAGGGTTGTGCAGAAAGTGTACTGTACATACAGTGTAAAGAGATGTCATACATTGTTACCTCTTTGAGGTAGAATAGTAAAAAGAGAAAACCTCAACAAACTTCACAGAGGCCAAATTTAAGATAATAAAATAATAAAAGTCCTAAAATATAAAATCAAGTAAAATAAGAGAGCAAATAAATAAGCATAGGAAGAGCTTAAACAAGAGCATAAGCTACAATCCCTCCATTCATAGAGAACCTCCACCTATCATCCTATGGGACACATTATAAACATTGTTCCAGAGTCAGACTACTGTATTAGCCACACCAATGGGAAATGACAATGAATGTGATGACAGATTGGCATGGCAAATATGATTTTTATGTGGAAAGAAACGATTAAATTATATTTAAACAATACACTAAATTATATATATATATATATATATATATATATATATATATATATATATATATATATATATATATATATATATATATATATATATATATATATATATATATATATATATAATATTCTTTATTTATTATATTGTAGTATTGACAAATATAACTGAACCATTTCCTTCCCCATAAAGATGTATTTTTAAGCATTTCCATTCATTCATTCGCTGAGGCCCCCCAGGGTGCACTGGCCCCAACTTTGAGAACCACTGGGTTAATGTATAGTCAGGGTTATCCTAAACACAAATATATGTCATTGTCAGAACTTATGGAGCAATGTTTTTTAACAACACCTCAAGTTTTAGATGGGAAATAATTTTATAGGTACCAATGTGAATCTCTAGAAACCAAAAATAAGTATGTGTTTTAAGGTTGTCCAGAAAAACGTATTATTAACCACCCAGCCAAATTTGAACGAATAAAAATGTCAGCAAGTATATAAAATTATGTTTCAAAATTATGAAAAACTAAGCAGTATTCTCTTCTCTGAAAGATGGGATCTTCACCTCTCTTCACCTGCTGCTCAACTTGATACATGTTTTGAATTTGCAGGGTAGATGCACTTAAACCTGATTGGTTCGCGGAGCTTATTGTGTAATAAGTCTGGAGCACGCCCACTTAACTTCAAACCCAACATCAGGAACAGCACAAAAACCTAAATGGCAATATTTACGATTTGGATTGAAACTAATGTCTAATACTTTTAGGTGCTTACTATTATGTACATAATACCTAAATTACATAGGTTATTGTGGATTTGGGCTTCCAGGGGCTTTAACTTAGAAATTATCTAAAATGATACAGTAAAAATGCTTGATTTGAGTTAGTATGCACGGTTGTCCTGAACTCATCAGTCATGATTTTTGGGCCTTTGTGGGGGTGGCTAAAACCTCTTTAGGCGGCACCAATACACACTCTGGCTGTGTCCACCACACACACACACACACACACACACACACACACACACACACACACACACACACACACACACACACACACACAGACGTCTGAATCCATTGTAACAATACATCAATACATACTTTCTTCACATTATTGTTTGCATAGACCCAGGCCCCTGACATTGATTGGCTGAGATGTCTACAGACTGCGTTCCATCCTCACCCCATCAGCCAAGAGGACCACGTCCTTCTGCATAACTTACCCTACATTGTGCAAATGTCCCGCGTCATTCACAAATGGAACAAGCATGAACTGAGCAGCAGGTAGGTGTAAGTAAGTGTTCTCAACAAGGGGCCCGTGGACTATCAGGGGTCCTTGAGGGAGTTCCAGGGGGTCCCCAGCAAATTAATGAATCGTTTTAAACTTGAGCATTATTTCATTTACAAGAAGTTCACACAATTAGAGAATGTAGAACTTAAGAATGATTGTTTTGATCATAGTTTCACTGTTTCCTCTCTACCGACAATACAGAAAGTCATGGAACTCCATCTGGACAAAATCATATCTAACAATAAAACTATTCTCAGATTTGGGTTAGAGACTAAATCTCATCAAATTGAGATCCATGGATCCAATGTGGACTAAATTAGGGGTCCTTGATATGAAAAAGTAAGTGACCTGACACAAAAACAAACATGTGTGACTGTGTGCTGTCCCATTTCGTTTCCCCTCAGCGGTCCACTTCACACTTACATGATCCTCAATCTCCTGCAGACCTTCATACCAGCGCTGGACTCCAGGTTTTCTGAGGCAGACAGGAATTTGTCGGTGGCTCTGGGTAACACTGACGGGGTGAGTGAACATCATCAACTGCATGATGAGGAAATCCTGTGAGTTAGTTTGTTTTTTAGCAGATCTTCATTCTGGGGCTCTTCAGCAGGTAGCCCCTCAGTGGAAACACTGTGTGTTGGAGACTGAGAAAGGATTTGATTCAATTCTCACACACCTTCTCAATGAAAGGATCGCACACAGAGAGGTGAGGAGGCGTGGGAAGTGTGGACTGAAAATGAATAGCAATAGACATGTACATTATATGGTGAATTGATGGAAGACTTTTGTTGTTCAACAGGCAGAGGAGATTGTTCTGAATATTTTTTCCTCCTTCAAGTCAAAACTAGTTGATCTCAAGTGGAGCGATCAGACATCTCAACATGTGGTTATGAATAAGGTAACAAGAAGCAGAAGACGCTACTGTCGGCTACTCTTCTTTTTGGAACTGCACTGTGTTGCCATTTTGATATTCAAGGCTTGTCTTCCTCCAGATTCAATCTCTGACTCCAAGACTTTGGACTGAAACAGAGATCCCTAGTGAAGCTGAACTTGACCAGCTTTTCTCCAAGGTATATCAACTATATTACTGCAGGAAAGGGCTAGGTGTATAAAGATGTTAGCCTTTGATGCCAGTCCTGGAAATGTGGAAGGTAAACCCACTTAAACTCAGTTTATGCATCTTGTCAAATAGATATACCGGCAATTATGTTTTAAACATCATGAAAATCGTTATGTTCAAGTACTGTCAGGGTTTTCGGCACAACCAAGTGTACAATTGAGGAGGGTGGGGTGGGTTCGGGATGGCGGTGGCCGTACCAAAACCCGTAACAAACGCGGGGGAACATGTTACTTTATACTCATTATGCTCGTTTTTATTGGGTTGCTTGTGATACTGGAGGGGTGGTGACTCGCGACCCCCATGTAAATTACGCCCTTGGTCAGGGTGATGGATTTAATTAAAACTGAATGTTTTCAAATAATGAAACATAAATACGTATATAATACTTTGTTTTGTGGCTGGCTGTCTTTGAGGATCCAAACCAACCCAGGATCACAAGGACTGAACGATGTCAGTCAAGGATGTTGTCGTCTTTATGAACCTGCTCAGTCATTGAGAGTAGCTTATGCTTTGCATTAAGCTAATAAGGATCCTAATAAATCAAAGCAAATCAAATTGCAATTGCCCAGAGCAGACATATTGGAAGCAAACCATCACTGATACTATGACCTGTATGATTTTAGGTGATAGTCAGCGCACATGGCTTTTTCTCCAACTACATCCAGCTACTGTCCCTACAGCAAAAGAGACGCAACAAACTCTTCACTCAGACTGAGGGGCCTGATATGTGAGTGGCTGCTTCTCGTCTTGAATTGGTAGAGGATGGGTAAATTCACTCCCGAGTCTAATCTGTTGTTGTAATCTCTACTCATCACCTTCAGTTTGTCTGTCACACCATTTCTCCTGGGCAACAACCTCATCTTTCCCATGGGAATGTTTGTCCCGCCTCTCTTCCATCATACCTATCCAAGGTAAATGATATATTGAAGTCATCAGCACAATTTATAGTGGTCTACATTACAGTATGAAGTCATCAGCACAGTTCATAGTGGTCTACACTACAGTATGAAGTCATCAGCACAGTTCATAGTGGTCTACACTACAGTATGAAGTCATCAGCACAGTTCATAGTGGTCTACACTACAGTATGAAGTCATCAGCACAGTTCATAGTGGTCTACACTACAGTATGAAGTCATCAGCACAGTTCATAGTGGTCTACACTACAGTATGAAGTCATCAGCACAGTTCATAGTGGTCTACACTACAGTATGAAGTCATCAGCACAGTTCATAGTGGTCTACACTACAGTATGAAGTCATCAGCACAGTTCATAGTGGTCTACACTACAGTATAAAGTCATCAGCACAGTTCATAGTGGTCTACACTACAGTATGAAGTCATCAGCACAGTTCATAGTGGTCTACACTACAGTATGAAGTCATCAGCACAGTTCAGTGGTCTACACTACAGTATGAAGTCATCAGCACAGTTCATAGTGGTCTACACTACAGTATGAAGTCATCAGCACAGTTCATAGTGGTCTACACTACAGTATGAAGTCATCAGCACAGTTCATAGTGGTCTACACTACAGTATGAAGTCATCAGCACAGTTCATAGTGGTCTACACTACAGTATGAAGTCATCAGCACAGTTCATAGTGGTCTACACTACAGTATGAAGTCATCAGCACAGTTCATAGTGGTCTACACTACAGTATGAAGTCATCAGCACAGTTCAGTGGTCTACACTACAGTATGAAGTCATCAGCACAGTTCATTGTGGTCTACACTACAGTATGAAGTCATCAGCACAGTTCATAGTGGTCTACACTACAGTATACTCATTGTGCAACAACATATTATGCTTTCATTTTTAAAACAGGGCAATGAATTATGCTGTATTGGGTTCCCTTATTGCCAAAGATATCCTCCGCCTGTTGCTGCCAGACAGTAAGAGAATCACTGTGATCCACATTAAATTTGTATTTGATGAGATGTTATGACACAAACCAATTGCCTAAATACCGAATACCTTTTTCTCCACACCCTTTGACTTTTTCTTTTTTGCAATGCTCTATCAATTTCTCTCTTTTGTTGTAGTTCACTCTCAGAGTGAGACGGTGCAGGCTGTGGGGGAATGTGTATGGGCTCATTATCTCACTGTAACAGAGAAACCGGGGAGAGGTGGAGCGTCTACTCTCTCAGCAGCAGCACAGCAGCAGGTGTGGGTGCACTATTCTGCACTGCAGATAGCATTACAGGTCAGTGACCGCAATTTGTTGCTCTGCTGTCTTTAGGTTTGTTCTTTTTTAAGTGACGGCAACATGAATCTCGTCCATATTGCGTCTTCTTCTCCTCTCTCAGGCTTATCATCAAAGTCTAAAGAAACACCCAGGTGACACGTCCATCTCAGGATTATCTCACATTCATCTGTTTCTCACTTCTTTTTCTCAGGTAGGCTACTAGGGTATGACTTAGTCAGGATGCTGCTGTAGTTCTTTTCATTTCAACCTCTGCTTCCAATTCTTAACATGTATTTTCTTCCAGGTTAACTGTGACACTGATCCATACCGTGAATTCCTGCCCTTGGAGCCCTCCTTCTTGATCACTGTCATCTGTGTCAAATCTGAACTGTGTCCTACAAACCTACAGTGCCCTAATAAAACCCAGCAGCACTTACTACCCTCATGCTGAATAGTCTTCTTAAACACCAGGGAGTCGGTTGCACAAAGCATTTTAAGTTAAGATTTTCCTTAGAGTCCGAGTTAAGGTGTCCATAAAATAAAATCGGTTGCACAAAACACCCTTAAATCTTCTCCATAAGGTTAAACATTTTAAGGACAAGCACAAGATTTAAGCACAAGATTTAAGGGTGTTTTGTGCAGCCGATTCTATTTTATGGACACCTTAACTCTGACTGTAAGGAAAATCTTAACTTATGGTGCTTTGTGCAACTGGCCCCAGCACTTTTGTTTGTTTGTTGTCAATTTGCTGCTGGAAACATTAGTAACACATTATTGTCGATGGTGTCAGAATAGTTATACGTGTATTATAGTAATTTAATAATTTAGAGTCAATCTGTTATGTTGCATTATTCAGAAAAAAAAAATCTGGGTTCAAGCTGAGAAATGAGTTTGATGTAAGTAACAATGGTGTTCATAATGTTAATTGCACTCTTTGTTTGGCATTTCTATAAATAAAATCATGTTTTTTTCACTCTCCGATCGAATGTCTGAAATGAGATGGGGATATTAGCCTGTTTAAAAAGAGTATTAATTGAGCTGCAGTAAACCTATATGTGAACACACTTTTCCCCATGTCACTGGGTCAGCAGACCCCGCCGGTGTCAGAGGATGGCAAAGTCAGGACACTCACTCCCGGACGTTTAGCGAGTTTGGTGGGAATTGGGGCTGTAGCTAGTTAGGAAGCTTAGAATAACAGGTTTATTGTGTCAGCAATATTTCGGAATCATCACGTAATTTTTATCATTTATTTTCTATCAAATAAGAAAACAACAGATAAGAAGCAAGTGAGGACAAGAGCCATGGAATTCATCTTCAAAGCCCAAATAGCAGGTCTGAAAGTGGGAAACCCAGCCAGCAAATCCCTCAAAGCAGCAAGAAAGCCATTGAGAACAACAGGAAAGTCAACCAAACAAGCTGGCAAGTCTCCCAAACCAACAGGGAACACAGCCAAACCAGGAAGAAAAATGACAAAGCCTGCAGGCAAGAAACCTAAACCTGCAACAAAACAAGTGGCACAGGATGGAAAGGCAGGGAGGAAGGCTAGGGGAGGTGCATCAAAATGTACGTGCACAGAAAAGATGACAACCACCCAAAGGGACAGGCTTCCAAAAAAAAGTCAGTGGAAAAAAAAGAGACAATGTCTCACTAATGTATAGACCAATTTGATTTAAGGCCAATAAATTCAACCCGCATGCAGCTGTATTGTCCCATGTTCCATGTAGCTGATATATTATTCCATTTTTAATCTTCCTCCAAAGTTCTGTTTCTTTCTGTCAGCTCTCCTCAATTTAATTATATGAAACAAAGGTACCCAATATTCGCTCATACAATTGAATGAAACTGTACATTGACCCATAATCATAAAGGTCAGCAATCATTATAAAAGCCATTCCTCTGCATTGGTTAAAGGGAACACTGGGCACAAACTCTACATTATGTTCCAGATGGTGCCGAAGGACTGCGATACTAGAACCGAGGGTCAACACAGGATACATATCCACTGTCCAGGTGGCATCACCGGTGAAATGGTCACATCCATTCCTAGTCCATAAAATAATAATGTCCATGTAGTTTTCTGTCTCTGCCAGGTCAGCATCAGTAGAGTTTACTCCCTCTTTGTCACAAGACGCCCCAGACCTCCTCAAAGGCAGAGCACATCTTGGCACAGGTCAGCGCTGCGGAGAGGGGGTAGTTACTGATGGACACGGTCTTCTCTGTGTAGTCCACATTCACCTGATAAAGACACGTAGATCAATAACACAGACATCTCACACAGATGAGAGTTAAACAGCCACGAGCAGATGTCACTCAGGTCTGCCAGTTCCAATCTCCTTGCTGTGCCAAGGACAAAGCTGGCCAGCATGGGAGGACGTGCTTTTTCGTCTGTGGAACCAGCTCCCAGCAACAATTAGGGCATCAGACTCACTCGATGCCTTTAAATCACAACTTAAGACCCCCCTGTTCCTCTCTGCTTTCTCCTAGGCCCAAGTTCTTATAGTATGTCCTTTTCCTTATACAATTCTGTCGCAAATACTATGCATCATTTTAACCCTCATATTGTGCTTATTATTGTCTATTTTATGGGTAATTGACCAGTTTTACTACATTGTGCTTATTATTGTCTGTTAATGTGTAATTAACCAGTTTCACCAATGTTATGGTTGTTTTACTCTCTGTGAAGCACCTTGAGATTTTGTTGTATTTTAAAGTGTGCTATAAATAAAATCCATTATTATTTAGATGTAGTTCTCACCGCTCCATGTGCGAATGCTCCGACCACCACGGCTGCAGGACCCTCCTCTGGCACCACAGACCGGGCGCAGACCGCCTCTCCCGCTGAGAAGGAGGTGGAGATGCGGGGGCAGCCAGGCGGCAGGTGGTCAGACACTGGGTTTTTTATCATCCTCAGGAGCTTCTGAGGGCCGTCGGCCGCCCTGACGCTCAGCTTGTGCAGCAGCTGAACTGGGAGCAGAGAAGGGCGGAAAGAAACGTCAGTGGGAGTTTGTGAGCTCAGTAGACAGGTGGCGAGATGGAATACCCGTTAGAATTGTGCAATGTTTTGTTCTTTACCAACACAAACACCAAATGAACATGATGCATGGTAAACATGCAACAGAGGCGGGAGATATTTCTCACCCATGAGGCCACAGAAGCGGTTGAAGGTTCTGGGGATGCGGGTCTGTGGGTTGATCTCTATCAAGGCATTTTTCTCTGTGTGGATGTAAACTTGCAGCAACGCCGCCCGGTTCAGAGGGCTGTCCATCAACATCAGCAGACACTGGCGAAAGAGGATGAAAGGTTCAATGCGGATCCTGACTGGTAGACTATTAGTGGAGAATGTAGTGTTATAACTGTGTAATGAGCGAGGTTACCTGATGTGTGATGTCTGGCCTTATCTTCCCTGGATCCCTTCCACTCTTGATGATTATACCTTTATGTTGGTCACAGTTTAGTAGTTCAAAGGTTTTGCCGACCTGGGGGGAAGGGGGGCACAAAGCTCTCAATTGACAGGTATTCATTTATTGCATTCGCCTACAAATCAATTCCTACAGTAGTTTAGTTTCATCACTTCCACTTCCCGTAGTAGAGCTTCAGTGTAGCCTACAGAGTGTACATTACAACACAACTGCGGAGAGGTTTTACGTTACCTTTACAGTTTCTAACGTTGCCCCCTCCAAAATAACAACTAGTCGCCTTTCTGCCATGCGGTCATGCAGGCTACGGAGGTATTTGGCCGGCTTGGGCTCATATTCGTCCAAATGTTCCAGACCACGCTTGTCCCCACTACGAGCTGCCATGATGCCTCCCTTCTTCAGGATCGTCGCAAAATGTTTGCGTCACGTCGGGGGACGGGAACGTAATAACAATGCGCGTGCTTACACGCGTGCGTGTTTTGTCAACGTAGTTGTGTGCGGGTGTGCGCGTGGGTGAACACGTTATCGCTGTCACAGTCGTGTATTGGATGCGCCGGATATGTTTCTGCAACGTGTTGAGGGGGGGAAGATCACATACGACATCACATCACATGTGAGAAATTCTGTCTTACACATTACAGCCAGAAGTTGGATAAAACAAAGATCTGTCCGTGAGTATTTGAAGACCTATTGCTTACTTTCAGGTGTCTAAGGAACCAAATGGCTAAATATTAACGTTTGGCTTTGCTTCGGTAGCGTTAACGCTAGCTTTGAATTCTGGCAATTTCGCCATGTTAATGTTTCAGTGATGTGAAGCAAGTTTGTTTTATTTGCCTCAGATATGAGTTGCCTTCTTTGGTATTGCCATAACAACTGTTATGTCGATGTAGTCGAAATACTTAATGTTGCTGTGTGTTGGACGTGTATCTTAATATATTTTTTGTTAACTTATAAGTGGACAGATGCTGATGTATTTTAACCACTGATGTCCAAAGATAGGAATACTATCTGAGGAACAACACCAAATTTACTCAAGTGCGAGAGACTTAACAAAATGTAAGCTATGCCATCATGCTTAATCATGATGTCATATCTTGGCTCGGTCATCCTTAACATGCTAATGTGGCTGTAGTCTACTTCCATCCAGACTTGAGCCACATCCAATAGGACATGGACCGAACACAGTAGTTTCTGCCCATACAGCATGATTTTGTACATGCAGTTGATATGTTTCCATCATCTCTTCAGGGTTCCTGTGTAGCTGAAAGTCATGGGTCGTAAGTTGGATCCCACCAACAAGGTGAAGCGAGGACCAGGGAGAAAATCCAGGAAGCAGAAAGGAGCAGAGACTGAGTTGGCCAAGTTTTTAACTGATGGTGAATATGTCGGTTTACTTTCTTCTCTTACGACAGACGTGTAGTTACTGTTGAAATCTGTACTGCAGAATCAGACAATCATATTAACTCTCGCTGACTGCACATGGCTTGTTTATAAAGGTGATTAATTTTTTATTTTATTTTTACTATTTGCAGAGGAAACTGGGCCAAAACGCCTGTCAAGTAGAGGCAGGAAAAGGTAAGGTGCCGGTTGATTAGGTAATTCATGCAAAAACACAATACTGTCTCCAAGTGTTGCTCATTCATATTGTCACTTCTCAGAGCTGTGAAGAGAGGCCAAGATTCAAAAAAGGCAAAAGATGTTGCAGAGGAGCAGCCCAAGAAAGGTAAGCACATCATGGTTTTAAGCAAGAATACATACCGGGGTCATTAAGAGTTGCAGGCAGCCCATTTACTTATGTCTAGATTATGTTTTCCCCAATCTTGTAATGCATTCCCTGTTTGGTTGTTGTTGTTTTGACATTTATTTGTTTTTAATCATTTTTATAATACAAACTTTATGGTGTCAAACCTAGCTTGAACTGTTGTCCCGGCCAAAATTAATAAGACATGGATATATGACATATGACAGTGAGTTCCACAACTCATGTGCATAAGCCATTGGCACCAAAGTGTTGAGTTTGAGTCGTTGGGAGATGGGAACTTGTGGTATTCATTGTTTTTCTTCCAAAAAGGATTCACAGATGAGAACAGTGAATGGTTGAAACCAGCAACGAGGAAGCGTAAAATTGACCAACCTGAAGGCGAGGATGACAGTGATGAAGAGTGGGAGGAGGAGGATGAGGAGCAGGATGGAGAAAACGTCCAAGAAAAGAAAGGAGAAAATTTAGGAATTGAAGAGGTGGACGATGACGACGATGATGAAGAAATGGTTGATGACTATGGTACCCTTGATGACAGCAGTGGTGAGGAAGCAGGAGAAGAAGGAAGTGATGGAGAGGAAGTACGTGAAATTATTCTACCATCAGTTGTGCAGTTGAAATTGTGAAGTGTCCCTGTTGCCAAAACTGCAGTTGTTTATTTTTTGCGCAGCGTTTGAAGTGCAGTGATTACTAAGGTTTGGCAACATGTTCAGGGAACTGTGAAAAATCTTTGTAATTATACATTTCTGTCAGCACTGCTAACCTTTGTTTTTCACTCTATGTTCAGCTTCTTCCCATAGAGCGAGCAGCTAAAAAACAGAAGAAACTGAAGGAAGCAATGGCTCAAGGGAGTGACGAAGATGAAGATGACGACGACAATGATGATGACGGTGATGATGATGCAGATGCAGACATGGATGAGGAGGACACACTACAAACCAATATAGATGAAATGGATAAATTCAAGCTACCTGGGGCGGAGGAGAGTGAGAAAGAGGGTGAGCAACTCAAGTCAGATTTCTGAATTTGAATGCATCAAAGCATTTCTAGCAGCAAATTGACATTTAATTATTCTGCTAATGGAGTAAGCCTTTTCCTAATTCTCTTCATTTTTAGGTGTGTTGCCTCTAGACCTACAGACGATCTACCAGAGAATAAAGGACAACATTGATGTCCTTTCTCATTTTTCCACGAAAAGAGAGGAGGGGAAAGAGAGGGTCGAGTATATATCTCTGCTGAAGAAGGATCTCTGCACCTATTACAGCTACAACAACTTCCTGATTGAGAAGCTAATGGAAATCTTCCCACTCTCAGAGGTGTGTTGCTCTGCGGTGCCAAAGCAAGCACATTTTGTCATTGAAATGCCAATGATTGTCTTATGGTCAAATTGTACATATTTAAATAAGTTGGAGCTTGTGGATGGTGTCGACAGTTATGAATCTGCATACAAAAAAATCTGATAAATCTAATTTGAATAAAATACTAACAATGGAGGCAGGTGAGGAACTAGTTGCTTGTCGGAGAAGCCCGCTGCTAATAAAAAGAAATGGTTTAGGTAGCTTGTATTTTTTTGACTAACAACTTATTCAATTATGACTTAGTGTTTTGTATTTGTGTGTGTGTATATATATGTATACCGGTATATATGTTTTGTTTATTACAGCTGGTCGATTTCCTTGAGGCCAATGAAATTCAGAGACCTGTCACCATTCGGACCAACACACTGAAAACAAGGAGGAGGGACCTGGCACAGGTCAACACTAGGGCGATATGGACGAAATATCCTATCGCAATATTTTCAAGTATAATCACACTGCAAAATATTCATCACAGCTTATTGTGTGATGATCTTTGTGTTTCCTTGCATAGGCCTTGATTAACAGAGGAGTGAACCTTGACCCAATTGGGAAATGGTCAAAAGTGGGTTTGGTCATCTTTGACTCTTCGGTACCTGTAGGTGAGTTTCAGTACATTCATGTCAACCACCTGGTCTATGCTATGTAATGTGTGTTACTGTAAGTGTCTGTATCAGAGATCTGAATTCCTGAGAGTTCCTGTAAAATCATGACCATTCAGAACTAGTAAGGGGGTTGGTTTTGTCTGTGTGTCTGGCAATATGTGCATTATTTTATTATGTATCAATGCACCAGTATCTGTTAATCTAACTTCATATTCATCAGAATCACTTTTTACCAAGTACAGTAGGTAATACAGGAATTTGTGTTGTCATTGGTGCGGAGACATAGACATTCTTAGTAGAGATGGGCATTTCTAGCAAAAACACTATTCGAAATTCGCTGGCCAAAGTCGACTTTTAATTGAAATTCGAAAAAAAAATTAAAAATGTTTTTTTTTTTTTTTTTGAGTGAAATGTTGCATTGTCTCCCCTGATTCTAAGTCTAAGGCTTTATTAATTACCGTAATAGAAAAAGCTTCTGCTGTGGATTTTTAGCCCTCGACCTTGATAATTCGAAATTCGATGCCCATCCCTAATTCTTAGACAGAGTAAATACTGGCACATGGTAAAACGGCAACAGGACGGCACACATGGGCCATCTCGGTAGTGTACAGGGAAAAGCACACATTCAATTCCCGGTAGTAGTATTTATGGGTTGGTCAGACGTTCCTACAGACACAATTGGCTGTGTCTGCGGGTGGGAAGCTGGTAGGGTATGTGTCCTGGTCGCTGCACTAGTGCCTCTGGTCGGTTAGGGTGCCTGTTCAGGGGGGAGGGGAACTGGGAGGAATAGCGTGATTCTCCGATGTAACGCGCTACATCCTGCCAGTGAAACTCCTCGCTGTCAGGTTAAAAGAAGTGACTGGCGACTGCACATGTATCGGAGGAAGCCAGATCAGCAGAGAGGGTGGAGCAACACCCAGGACAGTTGGGGGACTTGGTCAAGTACAATTTGGGGAAAATGGGAGGGGGGGGGGGAACATACACACACAATGCAAAGGGACAGTGCAAGATATTTGAGAATAGATTATCCACCTTATTTTTGAATGCCCCGCTGTAAAATAATTATGGGTGCAAGATCCGGTTTAGAACATGACTGATTGTTGCAGATTGCGCATTTCCTCATTAGGGTTAGGGTTAGTTAACTCTGGATTAACTGGATTACACCGGAAGGAGCACCCATATTTCACGTAAGGCATTATGGCATCTAGAAATAAGGTGGATACATATTTCTGTACAATTCATTCAATATTCAGTGTTCACTTGCACATTCAGTTAGTGTGGCATACAGTATGGTTGCAGCTGTAGAGGAGGTATGGTGACATTGTTTGGACCACTGTACAACTCCACATATTGTAAATTGTATTTTTCACCAGGTGCAACCCCGGAGTACCTGGCTGGTCAGTACATGCTGCAAGGAGCATCCAGTTTCCTCCCAGTCATGGCGCTTTCTCCCCAGGAGGGGGAGGCTGTGTTGGACATGAGTGCAGCTCCAGGAGGGAAGACCACCTATATTGGTAAGTTGTGCCGCAGTGATACTTTGTTTATATAATTGTGTAGCTTATATGTCCGGCTCAAGAACTTTGTGTCTGGCCACTACTCATTTGATATGAAAAGTTGCACACTGTGTAATCTGTCCCTGTTTGGAAATTACAAACCTTTCTCGTGTGGAAATAACGCATTATTGAAGGCCACATGTGAATGTGTCACCCTCAGCTCAGCTCATGAGAAACACAGGGGTGATCGTGGCCAACGACGCCAATGCTGGCAGACTGAAGAGTGTGGTGGGAAACATTCACCGTCTGGGAGTCACCAACACTCTGGTCTGCAACTATGATGGCAGGCAGTTCCCAAAGGTAACATGATGATGATATTCATATGCATGCATCAGTGATATCTGCATGGTATAGATGTATTATAGAGCTGTGTATACCACACTGACTTGTTGAATAATTGGCTTACAGGTAATGGGTGGATTTGATAGAGTGCTGCTTGACGCCCCGTGTTCAGGCACAGGAGTCATCGCTAAAGATCCAGCTGTAAAGACAAGCAAGGTACAAAACAATGAACTGTTTTATACATATTACACATAGAAACACGAAGTTCAGTTCATAGCGTCTGAATACTTTTTCATTTCATCTTCCTGGTTTATAGGATGAGGCAGACATCCAGCGCTCTGCCCACCTGCAAAAAGAGCTGATTCTGTCTGCCATCGACTCTGTCAACGCTGAGTCTCCTTCAGGAGGATATCTGGTCTACTGCACCTGTTCGATAACAGTATGTGTATATAAGTTACTACTTAATCATAGCTAGCTACTGGGTATCGATGGTGAAAATGAAATAATTATAAATTAGTTTTGTGTCTTTTCTAGTGAAGTTATGCTTAGGTTTACATGTTTGTGATTAGGGTCTGGGATATTTAGCAGAAATACTTTTTTTTTTAGTAACCAAATTGTGTTCCACCAGGTGGAGGAGAATGAGTGGGTGGTGGACTACGCTCTAAAGAAAAGGAACGTCAAGTTAGTTCCCACCGGACTTGACTTTGGCAAAGAAGGCTTCACCAGGTAAATGAGATAAGTGTTTTCACAAAGTATAAGTCCTTTCAGTCTCAGCACCTAATTTATTTTCCCCATCCATTTAGATTCAAAGAGCGCAGATTCCATCCTTCTCTGCGCCTCTCTCGCCGATTTTACCCTCACTCTCACAACATGGATGGTTTCTTTGTGGCCAAGCTGAAGAAGTTCTCAAACACAATTCCAACTGTACCAACAGGAAAAGGTAACATTTTCTCTTATGAGTATATGCCAACTTTCAGCACTGTAGCGATCTTGTTAAACAAGAACTCACCCAGCCTTTCTGTCACTCATTTAGAAGAAGAAGACGAAGCAGAGACGTCTGAGGCGATGGCAGTTACAGACACCTCTGATGAGAAACCGTCCAAAAGTGTCAAGGCCAAGAAGATGGTCTCTGGCAAGGCAGGCGCCACACAAGGAAAAGCCCAAGCCAATGGAATGGCAGCCAAGAAAACGGCAAACATCCAGCCAAAAGTCAAAAAGGACTTGTCCACTGGACCAAAAAAGGCAAAGGTTGCCAAGATGGACGGAGAGACTGTGAAAGGGGCAGGGGGCAAGAAGTACACAGGGAAGACAGCTGTGGATGCTAAAGTATCAGGGGCTGAAAAAAAGAAAAAGGGAGTTCAAAAGATGAAATCACCCATGAAGAAACAGAACCGAGTAGGAAAGAATAAATTCAGAAAGTTGAAGAGTATGTTGCAAAAACAAGAGGGTGGAGAATGAAAATGTACAGTATGTTAAATTGTACTACTGTAGATAGTGTAGGAGCTCAGCTTTCTTGAACTTGCTGAGCCTGAGTGCATTGTTGTCTTTTCAGATCAGACATATTTTCAGTCTCAATGCCTAAGATGGGCATGTGCAGATGCAGTGGACTGGTCCACAAATCTCTGTCTTTGATAAAGGGCTCCTGTTCCTTTCTCCCAGTTTTTTATTTGTTTCAATCTATCTTGGTTGTCTTTGGATCAAATGGCAGAATGTTATAACTGGCATATTAATCTGTGAGATGAATGTTATAACTTGCATATTCATCTGAGATATAATAAATCTTTTACGATTTTCCTCATCACTTTTGTTTTATTTATTCTAACACTTGGGACATTTTACATCGGTCTTATCTATTCGGTAGTACTAGTCACTAGTCTTCCAGTAATTTTATGTCTGCTAGGTCATTGCATCATCAGTATATGAATAGAGAGCCGCAGGGATGACGTATTTTTGTAGTCAGAACGCGGAAGTCCCGGACTTCCTGGTTCTTCACTGTTTCTGTCTGGGATTTTTGAATGGGTTTTTGCCGCGATGCTTCAAATAAGATCTCTGGGCAATGCAAGCTTAATCAAACGTGAACCAGAGTTCAGTCGGATAATCTTCACACATGAGGACCACTTTCATGAGTTTTGAAGCGTAAATGCGAGCCCTAGAAGTAAAAAGCTCGAGCTAAGCTAATCCAGAACTACACACTGTCGCATAGGCTTCCACGTCACGTCAGCACTCAACCTGGACTTTTGTTGATGTGCACTGATTACCCCAGGCTGAACCAGGTGAGAGAAAGAGCATTTCCGTGTTCGTCCTTTGAAGTGATGACGTTATTGACGTATCCCCATCGACTCAACAGTGTAGTCTCACTTAGCCGTTTGCTAGCTAGCCGCCCTTTTAACGGCACGTGAAAGCTTCAAAACTCATAAAAGTGGTCCTCATGTGTGAAAATGATATTACTAAACACTCGTTCGCGTTTGATTAAGCGTGTGTTGCCCAGAGACCTTATTAGAAGCATCGCGCCAAAAACCCATTCAAAAATCCCATAGGCGAAAACAGTGAAGAACCAGGAGTGTTAGCATCGATGATTTCTGGACTCGTTCCTTCGGCTCTTTATGGGAGCTAAGGCTCCGTTTGTTTCCCTGTCCCACTGTGATGTCATAAATCCCACTGTGACATCATCAGTGATGTCATAAATCCCGCTGTGACATCAGTGATGTCATAAATCTCACTGTGAGATCATCAGTGATGTCATAATAAATCCCACTGTGACATCATCAGTGATGTCAGAAATCTAACATCAGTGATGCTGGTCTCATTGGCCACACAGCAGCCTAGCTGCGGGCAGGGCCAGCTCGGCGGGCTGCAGGATGGACGAGGCCGCGTAGAGGGCGAGCCTAGGAATCGAGCCGCTAGATCCCTAGTTATTATAAAGTCAGGTCTACTGTACTTGCAGGCGGGTCTCAAATACGAGAGCACAGCCAATCAGAGCCCATCTTTTTTGACCGGAAGATGTGTTGTTTACATTTTCCAAGATGGCGGCGGGGATGTACTTGGAGCATTATTTAGACAGTGAGATATTTAACGTATTATTATACTATTGGGGGAAATCGTAAACATGTAGTTGGCATTTTATTTATTTATGGTGTCATAAAATACCCGGTAAAATCGCGCTATGAACAGAGTAATGTTTGCACGTTTAATAACCATCAACGCTTTTTAGGCACAGTCTATTTCCTGGAGTAACGCATCAACCTGTACTCAGCGATTACAGTGTGGTATCGCAGAGCACACATACTAGCCTTGCGAACCCTGTTCACTTATTGAGCAAAATTGATTGTATGTGTGCCGTTTGTTGCTTAGATACTACAATGACTTGTGAATTTAAGTGCTAACGTTACAGATACAATAGTCGGCGCAGCAGCCCACAGATTAGTAACGTTAACGTTAGCCACCTCGTCTGGCATGTCTGCATTGGTCTCAAGAAAACGAATTCAATTGTTGTCTTTCTTTCCACCACGCCAGGTATAGAAAACTTACCCTTCGAACTGCAAAGAAACTTCAATTTGATGAGGGATCTAGATCAACGCACAGAGGGTGAGAACAATACACTCATGAGACCATGGATTTAAACTCAGACCACACCAATTCAGAATAATCTGTAAACTAGTCTACTTCACTCCATTTTGAATAACGTACTGCAAGATTACATACAAGGAATTTGTCTAGTGTCATGCAGCGTAGCGGTCATGTCAATATTCAGAGATAAAGAAATAGGAAAAACAACAAAAAGACAATCACAACATTGCAAGTGCAGTCCAGGCATAGCATATGAATTTACAGTCCGAGTTAAATAGGCAGTGAATTTACATGAATTTACAGTCCGAGTTAACCCTCAGATGGTCTTCGTCTTTTGGTCACACCGAGGGCCTTCGGGTCAATTTGACCCGGCTCATGTTCAACCATTCTAAAGTCGTTATAAACCCCAAAAATCCTACTAATCATAGTTTGTTCTTCATTTTAATAAAGAGCTACTCAAGTTTATTTATTATCTCCGCGAGGAGATTATGAGATTGTCGCTGTCAGTGCGTCTGTCTGTCTGTGCGTCTGTGCGTACGTGTGTTCCTGCGTGTGTGTGTTGTTCCTCCCGGATCTCGAGAACCGTTGGTCGGATCTACTTCAAACTTTGGGAGTGAACTAAGGAGTACGTGATGGAGTACAGTGACCTGTTTTTGTGCAATTCGGTATAGCGCCACCTACTGGCAACACAGTGCGTGTGTTCCTTGTGTGTTCCTCCCGGATCTCCAGAACCATTGGTCGGATCTACTTCAAACTTTAGGAGTGTACTAAGGAGTACGTGACGGAGAACAGTGACCTGTTTTCGTGCAATTCGGCATAGCGCCACCTACTGGCAACACAACAAGTGGTTTATCTTGAGAACCCCTCGTCCGATCAACTTCAAACGCGGGGAGTGCGCTTAGGGGGACCCAACGGAGTGCAGGGAGCTGAATTCCAGGCAATTCGGCATAGCGCCACCTACTGGCAACAAATAAAACTTCTTGCAATTCGCCTTAGCACCACCTACTTGCAACAAAAAATGCTTATCTCAACAACTCTTTCCCGGGGTTTCCACCCACACAGGGTTTATGTGCCGACAGGCCGCAGTGCCGACAGGCCGCAATGCCGATAGCCCACAAGCAGAACCACCTCATGAGCGAGGCGGCGTGCAGCGTGTCGGTGGACCGGCTGGAGCTAACCTCTCCCAGCCCCCACGCCAAACCTAACCTCCCCCCATGCCTAAACCTAACCTCCCCCAGACCCTAACCCAAAACCTAACCTCTCCCACCCCCCACGCCTAAACCTAACCTCCCCCAGACCCTAACCCAAAACCTAACCTCTCCCACCCCCCGCCCCTAAACCTAAGGTCGGCATTGCGGGTGGTCGGCATAGCGGGTGGACACCCCACACAGGTGCAAGAGAGGTGACCTGTAGCTAAAAATAGCAAAAAAGTATCAAAACATACTGTCAACTCTGAGTGAACTTTAATTGTGTGTGTGTGTGTGTGTGTGTGTGTGTGTGTGTGTGTGTGTGTGTGTGTGTGTGTGTGTGTGTGTGTGTCAGAATGCAATGTTTACTAGAAAATACCAATATGTCTAACATTTTCAAAGAAAGAAATTGTCTAAATTTCACTTCTGACCCCTTTTAGCCTCCACTTTCAATGGCCGGGTCAAATTGACCCGAAGACCATGGGTGTTATATGTTGATGCAGGGGGGGTAGCAAATGCATGAAATGTATAATTTTCATATCACATGTTTAGTACAGTAAATGAGCCAAGCAGAAGAAGTTTCATAGAGAAAAAAATATTTTAACATACTTTTCCTTGATGTTGAAATTCTAAAACGGGTCAGATTGACCCGAAGACCATGCGAGGGTTAAATATGCATTACATTAAATAGGAGTTACAGTCTAGGCATAATAATCAGTCATGATGCAGTTTTGAGAGGTTTCTCTCCGTGTATCCTACAGATCTGAAGGGACAGATAGACTCCTTGGCTAAAGAGTACACATCCAACGCCAGGACTCTCTCCTCTGAGCAGAAGTTGTCCATACTGAGGCAGATTCAGCAGTCCTACAGTAAATGCAAGGAGTTCGGAGATGATAAGGTGCAACTGGCCATGCAGACTTATGAGATGGTTAGTACAACTGGTTTGTAGTTGATATGTTATACTTGATGTACTAGGTAGGCTGTACTCCCATTCTGACACATTATTTCTGTTATCCAAGGAGAATCCCTATTTCAAACTTTAGGAATGTGAACCTGTTTGACAGTGATACTGAGTTTCAATTCAACTGAGGCATTGGAATTGGAATTTTTAAAACCCTACAGGAAACAGAATTGAAATGTAATTATGTGTGGGGGGGGGGGATCTTCTCTTCTCCCGAATGCTTCTCCCCCCTCCCTTTACCCTTACCCTTATCTGATTGTGTAATTTAGATTTAATGTTATACTATACGCTATCAATACTGAATATCATAGGCAGAGGTTGTCTCAGGTGGTAGCCTATTTGCATATAATGCAATTGTAATACATTATGATTGAATTTATTTTTATTTGTTTAACTCTTTTATCTGATTGACAGTGTTTGATTTATAATGTTTATCAAGTCTCTTAGAAGTGGAATTTCACAGAATTTTATGGAATTGAGTTATGTTTACTGTCATGCAGTTCTTTTCTGTTTCCTTAGAGCTCGGTGCAATTTCAATTCCAACTCCACTAATTGAATTGGCATTTACTACATATTCTCAATTCAGGGTTTTGCTTAACATGGATTATATTTCTGCAGGTCGACAAGCACATAAGACGTCTTGACACAGACCTGGCCCGGTTCGAGGCCGACCTGAAGGAAAAGCAGATTGAGAGCACGGATTATGATTCCACCTCCAGTAAGGGAAAGAAAAGTATGTCCCCCGTATACTTGCTTGCTTACTTACTTGTTCTTACACCAAGGACTGTTACGGCAGATAAAATAGAGAGTAGCTGTAGAATAACTGTTTTTCTAATTCCAGGTGACTCCAGGCAGAAGGAGAAGAAGGTGGCTAAAACTCGGTCTAAAGTGAAGAGTTCAGATGAAGACGGCAGTCCCAAAAGCGCACAGAAGAAAGTCAAACTCCTTCAGCAACCGTGTGTTATGCATCTCTTTTCCATCTTGCTGTGACCTTGTCTTCACTTTGCATATTGCATGTTGTACTTACGGTAATTTAATAGGTACACACCCATTTTCACACGTTTTGTTTTCTATTATCAGAGGGGAATTCAACGCCCCTGCCGCCAACTTTGGTAATGTGCATCCCTCTGATGTCCTGGACATGCCGGTCGACCCCAACGAGCCCACCTACTGTCTGTGTCATCAGGTCTCTTACGGCGAGATGATAGGCTGCGACAACACCGATGTGAGTTTCATTCATGGCCCCCTTTGCGTTTCACTTAGTTCATGTGAATGGACTATCCAAACGACTAGTGATTGTGTTTTTATTTTTCATTGTTGATCATGTGATTGCAATTGTTTTCCGTTTCAAGTACTTAATTTGCAAGAGAATTGACTTGATGTCTGATTTTGCCTTGATTGTTTCTAGTGTTCCATTGAGTGGTTTCATTTTGCATGCGTGGGCCTAACAACCAAACCAAGAGGCAAATGGTAAGAAACTTACACTGTGATATACCAACCGGACTTAAGTGTGTGGAATAATATCAGTCTGAATTATTACTGATTATAGTACTTCAACTAACTTTTAATGCTGTATTTGTATTTTATCCCATGCAGGTATTGTCCACGCTGCTCTCAAGATAGAAAGAGAAAATAAAAAGCACCTGGTTATCCTGGAACAAAAGGTGGACACTGATCAGATAGATGGAAAATGGGAAGAATAGTATTTTCTACACGAGTTATTAGTATTTTTTTTCCTCATCTTCCTTAACATTTGGTGCTTTTTTGGTTTACGTATTTGATTGCCTTGGTCTGATGCAGTGTGTGTGAAGGAGACTCATGGTTACAAATGTATTTAAATATAGATTTTTGAAATGGTTGACATTGATTTGATTTCTTTAGTTACCTTTGGTGCTCTCATTTTTTAATACATTTTGTTTTACAAGTGAACAATAAACACTACAATTGCCTCCAATGGTTTGACAGTTGTAGTGTCCATGATACTGTATACTGTATTCATGTATAAGACTACAACATTGGAGTATTTTCTCTGAAAGCATTTGGCCATGTATAAGTATATGCTTTGTTGGATAGTTAGTTTCTCGTGCTTAGTCTTAGAACACTAGCTTTATTTTTAAAGTATAATAAGCAGTGTAAAACAATATGGAGAGAAATGCTGCATCCTGACAGTATTAGTTATCTGTGGTAGTGAGTTGAACCATTTCATTTTGATTGAACATTTGATTTGAGTGGTATATAGAAATTTCATTCGAGAAATATTGCCACTTCTGTAGCTGAAACATTGGTACAAGGGTGAGGGGGTGATTGTGTTTTCAATCATTTGAATACAGCTACTACCTCAAAAACTTTGCCTGTGTGGTCTTTTGCCTTTGATTTTTGCGTTGCCAGCTGCTGTAGTCTGTGCTGTAGTGTTCATGATTTTCCACTAGGTGGCAGCCTTGGTGCTTGGTGGTTCTTTTAATACATCCATGGTTCTAAACAGCAAAGGGAGAAGAGAAGGGGTGGGGCAATGAAGGCGCACATATGTGACGTCAATGTTTAAGTTGTTTGGCGCGATTTTGAGAGTCGAGCTCGAGACTGATTTCAAAACCTTAGCAAAACAAAGCGTTATCAGACGGAGGCTAATCGCACAACTTGATCTTCGCCGCCTGCAAATCTGGCTACCAGGACTACAGGTAATACTGGCAAGCGTATTGTTTTGCCAAGAAAGTGTAATTAACATGAGTGGTATTTAAGTATAAGTTGTTGCGTAGAAATACCGATTTGTGGTGTACCTTAGCTAGTGGTGCTAGTTAGCATGCTAACCTAGCCAAAGCGACAACAAAAAAACGATAACGTTACGATGCGCTGCTAAAGAGCTCATCAAAGTTGGCTAAACATTTAACATTAGTTAGATACATTTTCTTGTGCACTTTAGATACATTTTCTTGTGCACTTAAACGTGTTCGTTTCAAATGGCAATTGCTATGTACGTTGCCATTATAGTTAACGTAAATAACGATAGCTAACCGTGTAACGTTACTAAATTCCGTTTGCGCACAAGGGATGTCGTGGGACTTTTTTCTACCCGTGTGCGTGGCTGACCTGGTGAAGACCGGGGGCATCAACCAGTACGTTGTAAAGGGTGTGATCCCCCCGAAACAGTTGGCTTCTCATCTCAACAGTAAGTAGTACTCAGCTGTTTTAATGTTGATTGTCTTGTTTTCTAATGGCGTTTTTCTGTCTTGAGCTTTCTCTCTTTCATTCACACAGGTTTCAAGGCAGCATTGAGAAGCCAGGGGCCTCTGTGTATGTTGGAGCACTTTGACACGGGCTACAGTGTGCTACAGTGAGTGTTAATATATCCTAATCTTTGCTTCTGCTATCAATATTTGAAAGTGCACATGCACAACAGTTACCCCTTTATTTTCTGTTTTTAAGGCATTGCAATGCAGTTGACTTGAGTGTGAAAGAGGATACTCTGGATTTACTGGTACAAGGTTAGAATTTTGGATTTTTGAAGTTTGTCTCACCTGGTTTTCTACCGAGGAGAAAACATCAGTGTTGGTGCAATCATGGACTGTTTTTAATTATTTTCCTTTCAGTGGTTAATAGCCTGGCTGTTTCCCTGCCATCGCTCCTCCTCTCCACCTCCGTCTCCGCTGCAGACCGCAAAGACCAACTTAATGCAGTTAAAATGAGCGTGTTCCTACTCTGCAAACTCACAGAGGCCCTTGAGAGTGACTCCTATAGACAGAGCATCGTCACATCAACTGGAAAGGTATAACTGTTGGAAGACGTGTCTAAGATGTATTTTGTTTGGTATGATAGCAGCTTATGTCTATTCTGTCTTCAGCTGATTTAAATGCCCAGTGATGAGATCATGGCAACTGTGAGCCAGTCAGGCCAAGAGATTGTGCTCTAGCCTTCTGCTTGGTGGGTAGTCTTGGCAGTGTGGTGGAGCTTTGTTGCACTGCTGTAAGGGCCCACCCACATTTAACCTGCAGCCTTCTTCATCAAATGTCCCCCTACAGCAATGGGATTGGACATGTGGGAGGCTTCAAACAGTGCGTGGGTGATTGTTTGTCTTTGAGTGTGTTTTGTGTGAGTGTATATGTATCAGTTGGCAAGATGGTATGGTCTCTCTGTTGAAAGCCTTTGACAGCTATGAACTTTAGACTTTGGTAATCTGAGGGCATACATAATAGCATTATTCTCTTTATTATAAATGTTATATTTGTGTTCAACACGTCCACAGTCCAATCTCTTAAGTAGCTGAAATGATGAAAGTCACCAGGTTTTGTTTGTCTTGTGCAGAGTGGTAAAAAGGGCAAGGCTGGCGAGGGGCTACTGCAGTGGGATTGTGAGAGGGAGAGGGTGCTGCAGGCCCTCGTCCAGCTCCTCCAGCTGGACATTCGCTCCCTCTGGAACCTCTCTCTGGTGGAGGAAGAGTTCATCAGGTACTCTGCTGTCTGGGGAGCTACTTAACTCAGTCAATTAGTTCTCTGTGATGTTCCACTGCTCTGGATCATTCAGAACAGATCTGTATCTCTGCCTAATAATATAGCATAGGAAACTGGCATGGAATAGATTTTTGCCTCTCGACTAATGTGGTTTTGATCTAAATGTGTGTGCCTGAAGCTTAATTCAATAGATTAGAGAGATCAAGGTCAATGGGGATGTTTTCTCAACCGTACACTTTCTTTAGGTTGACTCGGACACATTCATGTTATGTGTGGAACTTCTCTTCACAGTGCTGCCTTTTTAATTTTCAGTAGACAATTATATGCTGTGTTTCTCTCACATGGCTGAACGATTAGTGTGATATTTGCACTAATGTAGTTGGCAGATAAAAATAACAATGGTTACTTGGCAGAACTGCAGTACTGCACTCAATCAGTACGTTTACATGCAGAGTTAAGTCGAGCTATGGTTATAGCTTGATTAGGCTATTTACTCGGACTACCGTACTGTATTGTCCCAGTATACAAACACGGATGGGAAATCGATTTTTTGATGGAATCATGTTGCCTCCGCTACGATAGGTGGCAATATGCACTCTTTCCCCGCAGGCTCCACCAATTCTAACAGCTGGTAGCAGCAAGTCTCTTAATAATGCAGCCATTTCATTAAAAAAGATTATATAATTATACAAACGTTTCCCCTCAAAACGATCACTTCTGGCCCATATAATAGTGTGGCAATGTGTTTATGTTGAGAGACGCTGCGCCCTGTGTGTATTTTAATGATAGGACATTGTTTTGCTGTGTTTATGTGGTCGAGCGAGGTTGTGTTTATGTGGAGAGAGAGCGCCGATAAACTGTTCAAAGGCAGGGATGGTCAGGTAACACAAAGCTGCCCCGTGTTAGCTGCTTGTTATGTTAGCTCCCTGGCCGCTAACATAACAGTTTTACACGCTGTTCGACTTCCGGGTTGAAGAACGTCAGCGCATGCGCTGATCGCCTCGTCCAGTTCCAGCCCGACTGCCCTGTATACATGCAGGAGTAAATCGATTTCCAATCTTATTATCTGGGTGTGTTAGTTGGACTTTTATAACTTCGATTTTAGTCGAGTTAACATTTTTACATGCATTTCAAAAGTCTGGTTTTAGGCGGACTAACGCAAAAAAATCGATTTTTTTTTTTTAAGTGCATGTGAACGTACTGAATGTTTTCAGACCGTTTTCAATGGTCAGTTAGCAACAGCCGGCACCAACACTTGCCCCCAGTCATCTGTTTGGCTGGTGGGTACAGGACCTTTATATAGGCACAGCCTGTAGAATTGGATTTGCACATCACAAAATGAAAGAGCTGAACCTCTGATCCTTTGTTTTGTCTTTCTTCCCCTAAGCTGTGTGACCTGCTGCTGCTATAAACTACTTGAGAACTCAACCATTGGCCATGTGAAGAGCAAACCCACCAGAGATGGCATAATCCACCTGCTGGGGGTGTTGATCAAGAAGTACAATCACCTCCTGGGTTAGTCTCTCACTATGGCAGAGAATAATTTAAATCAACGTCAATTATATATTACTTACTTCATTATAGTGTCCTCTAGAGAGAGAGTGGCGTCAGCGTAGGACCAAAATGCGTGACTCATTTAGCCAATGAACAGCAGGGGGCTACTTTTGAATGCTAAAATAAAGCTGATAATGTACAATTTTATTCTTAAAAAAAACTTTCAAAGTACAACACAAACTGTCCATTTTGCTGCAACTCGACAGTGCTGCTTAATCCAGGACCTTACTTCCTGGAACTCTTGAGAGTAAAAAATGTGTCCATTGGAGTGAATGGAGATCTATATATACGGCTCTGCTTTATTACTCGCATAAATTACTGAGGGAGTGTATAATTCAGTCCGGATTCTGTAATACATTTACCTCGCGATGTATTTACAGGATGTGGGAGTTTGCTGAGACACACATATCCACAAATTATGTTGATCTGCGCAGGACTGAAATAACTAAATAATTGGTAAAAAATAGTTATACTATACTATGCTGATCGGACAGGGCTCTAATTGTGTGTGTGTGTCAAGTATATTTATATAGTGCCAAACCAAATCACAACTAGTTATAATCTCGAGACTAGCTACCAATTGCGGCCCGCAGACTGATTTTAAGTGGCCCTCGGCTTGTCTCAAAATATATTACAGCATATGTGGCCCTCCACACAGTATTGGTTAATCAAGCAAGTTCAATTAGAATTGTTTCTGTTCACCTAACAGCATAATAGTTTGTAGACAAGCACCAAGTAGGAACAACACAGGCAGCCGCACAACTAATGTCTTCAGATGGTAAATCAAAAATCACAAAATCCTTACAGTACAATTGTATGTTTTTTTCTTTATAACCAATATGATGTGAGATGCAGCTGGCCCCCCGGTATTTTCACATGATCTACCGGTAATCTGGCCCCCATTCAAAAAAGTTTAGACACCCCAGTGCATCACTCCCTCCCTTATCTCTGCCCGCAGGTGCAAGTGTAAAGGTGATCCAGCTGCTGCAACACTTTGAGCAGTTGCCAAGTGTGTTTGCCCAGGCTATGTCTGTGTGGAGCACAGAATATGGAGCTAGGGCTATCATAGGAGAAGTATTAAGGTCAGTACTTGTAACGTGCATGTTGCATGTCTCCCTGTCTGTGAGCTTTTTGTTTCTCTGGCATATTTTGTCATGAATTTACAATTTGGTCAGCAACTAATGGACCGCTTTGTCACACTTGTTGGTTGCTTCAAAAAGTTTTATGAATAATTATAGAGCCCGACCGATATATTGGTCCACCGATATTATTGGCTGATATTGGGCGATAACTGATATATTGGTATCGGCCGATATTTTGTATTTCTTAAGTTATAGACGGCATCTTGTGTATATTTGATTTTTTTTCTTAATTCACGTTATATTTTAGATTTGTTCTATTTGTGTTTTTATATTTCTAGTTATTTATAATTATTAAATTCCTCAGTTTACTGTTTCATTGCATTGATGTCATTTTTTTCAATAAAGTTTATTGATAAGCTGTAAAATATGCTGCCTACATTACATATCTCAAGTCATATCTTTGTCAAGTGTTTGATATTTGAGGGATCAATGCAAAAAGATTGTGTAATATAATGTGTACCGTAATTTCCGCACTATAAGCCGCACCGGAGTATAAGCCGCAGCAGCAAAATTGCCTGTTTGTTACACATATAAGCCGCACCGGACTATAAGCCGCAGGTGTTTTAATGTTTTTTTTTTTTTTTTTTTTTTTTTTTAATTGTGTTTTAATGTTTAATTACCATATGTAAGGGTTCATGCACAGAGGGGATTGTCGGGAAAGAGATGGCTGTTTGAGGAAGCTCCCATTTATTAACAAAACAACATAACACAACACCACCTGTGTTTTTTTTACAGTGCACACAGTGTCCGCGGTGTGGTGAAAAGAGGGCAAGAGAGGAAATTAAAACAGAAGTGGATTTATAGTTAGAAAGAGTGCTAAAGAAGAGAGAATTCCGTTTTTTTTTTTTTTTTTTTTCCGAAAAAATCCATAGATAAGCCGCACCGTTATATAAGCCGCAGGGCCAAAAAACGGGGAAAAAGCCGCGGCTTATAGTCCGAAATTTACGGTATATATAATATAATATCGGCCGATATATCGATATCGGAATTCTTTTACTCCCTAATATCGGCATCAGCCTCAAAAATCCAGTATCGGTCGGGCTCTAAATAAATATATGTATAAATGAATTAGTGCAGAGTGAAAAGTACTTTAAAGTCGAGCTGAACCCAAAAATCACTTTTCTTTTATTTTAGTTCAAATACCTGGGTATGCAGTGCACCTATTTAATAATGTATGCAAAAAAAATCACATCAAAGATTTCATTCATAACAGTAATCTACAGTTTGCTGACGTCACCGGCTAGTACTATCAAATTTCTAACCCATTTCAACCAATCATATCACGACATGGCACCTGTCAATCAAATCTTAATTTCAGGATAATTTTCTCTTCCAAATGAAGTAGAAAAAGAATGCAAAGAAATGTAAGTGGCTCGTTAAAACTTGCATTCCAGGAATATTGCATTTACCGCAATGGCACATGCTTGAGAGCCTGGTTGTCAGGGGTCACCCCTCGGAGATTCCAGGCGGGTGGGCAGCACCCATGCATCGGATTGTCTGCTCGTTCCGCACAGAAGTAGCTGGCTGCCTGGTACTCGGCGGATCCCACTCGCGTAGCACGATAACATGCTGAATCCCACTCGATTTGGGGGTGGAACGTGCCAGGATTGGCCAATGCCAAAGCCAGTCCCCAGAATTGTCAAATCAAATCATCGACACCATATCTGGTCCGCCTCTCAACCCTGTCATCTCAGACAAGATTTGTTTCCAGTCTCTGACGCTCCCTGTTATTTTGTCCAACTCCTGTAGAATTTTGGCAGTCCTAGTCTCATGCTCTACACAAGACTACATGCTTGGATAATCAGTTCATTTCAAAATATCGATGTTCTGTGTGTTCTCAACTTTTCCCTCTTCCTTCAGGGAGATTGGTCAGAAGTCGAGTGAAGAACTAACCAGAGAGGGGTCAGGGGTCAAAGCCTTTGCCAGCTTCCTCTCTGAGCTCAGTGGCCTGGTGCCTGAATTAATGATCCCCAACATTAGTGTGCTCATCACACACCTGGAAGGAGAGGTACTTACCTGAACATGTCTATCTCACAACTACTGACTATCAAATGCATTCCTTATTACTCCTTGTAAGTGTTGTTATAGAAGTGGTGTACTATACATCACTCCTTATTCAGGACCCATGATCATTGTAGAAAGTCAAATGTACTTGTAGTAGCTTACTGACATAATCAGGGTATCCGCGGGGTCTTGAAAAGTATTAAGTTGATAAATCAATTAGGGAAAATTAAAGCCCTTAAAAAGTCTTAATCACCATTTGACAGGTATTTTTTTTAGCTATTGTGCTGATGGTGTTAAATGAGCATAATATATCTTCCCATATTGATCACAGACCCCTGAATTGAATCGATATCGTATCGTGACAGACTTTGTGTTATCAGCAAATATTGTATCATTATCCAAAGAATCTATATAATATTGTATCATGATGAAACTTGTGATTTACACCCCTATCGCCGATGTGATGAAAGTGGCGTTGAGGTCTTGGAAAAAGTCTTAAAAAAGATCTTAAAAGGTTTTGAATTTAACTTCAGGATTCCTGCATAAACCCCCATAATGAACCTGCAGCTAAGCTTATCCTTCTGTCTGTTGCCCTTGTTTTCCAGAGCCACAGCTTGCGTGTGGGCGTTTGTGAGGTGCTAGGAGAGATCCTTGTGCGCGTCCTGTGTGGAGACGGGCTGGACGAATCCCATAAAGCCAACCGCGACCGTTTCTTTGATACGCTGCAGGAACATCTGCATGACATACATTCCCATGTCAGGGCACGTGTGTTGCAGGTCTACACGCGCATCGTCAACAGCAACGTAGGTTTTCTTCAGTTATAGTGTATCTGTCTGTAAATGGCATGGGAATTAAGTCTCTCCTGGTCATAGAAACTAACTGTCCTTATGTGTTTAGGCATTGCCTCTGTGTAGGTACAGTGAGGTGATGGGGCTAGCTGTCGGGAGGCTAATGGACAAATCTATAAATGTGGTGAAGAGCGCCATCCAGCTGTTGGCAGCCTTCATTGCACACAACCCCTATAGCTGCAAGGTAACTTAAACCAATACAGCTTACAGCTGCAACAGCAAACCCATTTTTTCTGGTGTCTCAAGCTGAATGGAATATCTGTGTCTCCCAGTTAAGCAGTGCAGATCTGAAGAAACCTCTGGAGAAGGAGACCGCTAAACTCCGAGAGATGAAAGAGAAACTGGAGGAGAAAGCACCTGGTAAAGACACCTGTGATTCTTAAAAAATCTGTTCTCCACCTGCTCCTATAGTTTACTTTACTTCCTGCTCGATTCACACACTTTGCCCAGTGATGAGACCAAGGCGAATGCGAGCTGACTGAATGAGAGGGTTGAGTTCTTCTTGCCTTGTTTGGCTGGTAATCTTGGCAGTGTAGCGCAGGTTTGCTGCTCTGCTGTAAGGGCCGGCCTACAGTCACTTGGCTCCACCCACATTATTCCTCTACAGTTGTAGTGGAGTAAATCACTGGGAGGATGCCCACAGTGTGTGTGTGTGTGTGTGTGTGTGTGTGTGTGTGTGTGTGTGTGTTATAGGCAAGAAGTTCACTAGGCTCTCTTTGCTGTTCAGTCAGCCATGAGCTGCTTCTTTGGTAATCTGAGGGCCACAGTCAGAAACTCATGGACAGACTAGACCTGTCTGCCTTTTCTTTGAAATTAGTGGTTTCCTCATTTTATTTGTTAATTTATTTATTTTTTAAGTTGTATTAAGTTGCAGAATGTGACCAAATGGTGGCACTCTAGAGCACTGCATCACGATGTAACACTGCCAGTCACTATCCTGTATAGCTAAAGTTTTCCTCTCCTACCCTCCCCCAGCATGCCTCTTACCTTTGAATTATAGACTTGTCATTCAGGCTTAGTCTTAGTCAGTTGTTCTTCTGAAGATGTCTTTTCTAGCTCCAACTCGAGTCATCCTGATTGAAGTTTTAAGTTTCCCCTCTTTTGTTTCTGCCAGTGGCAGTGATTAAAGCATCTGAGCTGTGGACCGCCATGGAGCCGGAGCTACTTGTCACTGTCAGGGCGGAGTTGGAGCCCACGGGTGAAGGAGAGGAGGGGGAGGGGGAGGAGGAGCAGCAGCAGGAGCAGGAGCAGGAGCAGGAGAGGGCTGAGGAGGAAGTGAAGGAGGCAGAAGATGATAGAGCCACCGCAGTGCACATTGCTCAGTTCCTCCGTGTCAACAAGTACAGGTGATGCTGATCTGTCCTTGTCTCAAAGATAACCTAAAGCCTCTCTAAATGAAGACTTTCTGTACAGACTCTTGCTTTCATCTAGGTTTCCTTTTATATCTCAACAAGTAATAACAATAAATCATGCTAACTGAATGAGCTCATGACTGAGTTCAGTTTAATGTCTTATTAGTGTGCAGTGAGCTCTTTCATACTTTTATTTATTTATACAGCACTTTTTTGAAATACTTGAAGATGCTCTTTGTATGCATTGTTTTTCAGCTGCAAATTAGCATTGTCTAGAATGATTACAATTTTATAATTAATTTCTTCATGGTATAATGCAATTTCCCATTTGGCAGATGCTTTTATCCAAAGCAAAGTATCCATAAGATTTTAATAGCACACAAGCAAGGATGAGAAAGGTAGAAAAAACTATTAGGAGAAAGTCAAACTGAACTGCTGTTATATTTTAACTAACCAGCAATGTGTTGGTGTTTCTTCTTAACAGGAATGCTGTGCGCCTTTGTTTAAGAGCTCACAGCTGCTTCCCAGAGTCAGAGATCTTCTCTTCTCTGTCCACTCTCACCCCTGAGACCCTAATGGACACACTGGCCCTGCTCTTCAAAGGTAAACCCTGCTTTCAGTTCACCTGACCTGAGGCTTTTCTCTCCAGAGATGCTCTCCACTATGAGCCTTACTGGAAGCATGACACATTTAAGAGTTTTAATTTGTATTACCTATGGATTGAAGTCAATTTATCTCAGGTGATCTTTCAGCTCGCAGGTCATTACAGCTGACGTATATCTAGGCTTTACAATATTGTGTGCTCTACACTTGTCAATCCATATGCTTTCTGAATCATATAAAAAAAAAAAAGCCTCTCAAATGCAGAACCCTCTAGTAAGTGGCACACTTTTCCATAAATTTTCTTATCAGTGTTGGACAAATTGATAGCGTCACTGATACTCATCCCAATTACAAGCAGTCATGGGTTGTGCTACTTTATTTTCAGTTCATTATCTTCTGGCATTTTGTTTCTTTAATTCCAGCAATACTGATGCAAAGTGGGTCCATGGGCTGGGTCCTTGAGTTTCAGATAAATCAGCTCCACTATGACTCATATTTCCCTCAGGCTCTGATGAGGACACCCCTGAGCTCAGCCAGAACCTGCCTCCAACCCCCCACAAAGAGGGGGTGGATAGTGAGCTGAAGAAGCAGGAGACGCTGGTGCAGTACCTGCGAAATACTGAAAGTTTTGCCTTAGAAGTGGAGAGAGCTATCTCTATCATCAACACCATGCTCTACTGGAAAACCACTACAGGTAGATGCACCACATTTTGAAGTGTGCAAAACCAATTCAAAATTGGCATTTTCAATTCAAAGTCACTTGCATTATTACAGATTAATCTATCTAGTAAAGTGAACTAAGCATTTGATGTATATGTAAACACTATAGCTGAAGCGTTGTGTTTGTAGTGGTCCAGGAGGCGGTGCAGTTTTGTGTGACAGTGTGTGAGTTCAGTGTGGCCAACTCTCTGATCGGCGTGAGGAAGATGCTGTTTCTCGTCTGGTCGACTGATGCTGCCATTAAAGATGCTGTAGTGCAGGCCTACAGGCGCCTCTATCTGAACCCCCAGGGAGACACCACCAGGTCAGTAAAGTGACACACACACACACACACACACACACATCACTGGTTCCTCTATTCATTTAGCAGTGGTACACCACCACAACTAGGAAAGTACCACTACTGCTAACATCTTTACCATTACAAACTCAATTTGAAGCATAATTTGGACCCAACCGTGATGGATCCAGCTAGAATTATCCCCCAAAGCACAACAACTGCATAAAATTACATAATCTATTCACACACTTTGCCCAGTGATGAGACCAAGGCGAATGCGAGCTGACTGAATGAGAGGGTTGAGTTCTTCTTGCCTTGTTTGGCTGGTAATCTTGGCAGTGTAGCGCAGGTTTGCTGCTCTGCTGTAAGGGCCGGCCTACAGTCACTTGGCTCCACCCACATTATTCCTCTAAAGTTGTAGTGGAGTAAATCACTGGGAGGATGCCCACAGTGTGTGTGTGTGTGTGTGTGTGTGTGTGTGTGTGTGTGTGTGTGTGTGTGTGTGTGTGTGTGTGAGAGAGTGAGTTTTATAGGCAAGAAGTTCACTCAGCTCTCTTTGCTGTTCAGTCAGTCATGAGCTGCTTCTTTGGTAATCTGAGGGCCACAGTCAGAAACTCATGGACAGACTAGACCTGTCTCAAGTCACCAGTTAAGGCTAAGCAAACTGGAGCCAATTTCCTTGTATGTGCACATACTTGGCCAATAAAGCGGATTCAGATTCCAATTTTCCATTGGTGGCATCAGCAGATCATTTGGTGGCACACCATTTCCTTTGTATGATGTTAAAATCTGTTGCCATGCCTGGCAGCTGCCAGCCTCCATGCCGAAGTTCAATTCCTTGATTTCAACAGAACTTGGATTTGTGGAGAAACATTACCTGAAATTAATGCTGCATTCGAGAGTAACCTCTCCATATCAACTGTGACTGATGATAACGTATGTTATCAAAGTGAAAAATTCATTAATTCATTGAATTCCTGTTTTTGGTTGTGTAGACGACGAAGCTGTCCACTGTAATGTTATATCTAGTTAGAAATTGCTAACTTGAATGCTTTACCTGGCCAAAATTGCATTCATCAGAGAAAGAACTTCCAAAGAACTTCAATACTGTATACAGAGGGGCTAAGGCAGTGGTTCCCAACCTGGGGGTCGCATGGCATTCCAATTGGGTCGCCTGAATTTATTATTAGTAGTATTAGTATTATTTACACCACACACTTTAAAACTATTCTGCCGAAGAGGATTAGGGCCACTTGTGAAAAATGTATTTGAGTTCCAAGTTTAAATCTGAGTTTAAATTCTGGGAAAAAAGTCAGCATTCTGAGAGAAAAAAGTAAAAAAAAATTAATAATCTGAGATTAAAGTCAGAATTGATGACATCACAAGACATGATCATTCACTCGAGTGATTACAATCTTACTACTGTACTATAATAGTGGCAGCGTTCTGCGTCTGGGGTCCCTAGATTTTTGCCATGTCAGGCGTCACAAGCAAAACAAGGGCAAATTCGGACCAAGACCACATGCATCATGTAGCAACCGCGGGAGCAGGCTTAAGGTCTCATTATAGTCGAGCGAGGCTCCGCAAGGCAGACCTCCGCAGATCATGTGCGCTGGTGCCGATGCTTTTATTGTCAGAACGGCAGCCAAGTGATCAGCATGTTACATTGTACAGTGATAATTTGAGAACAGCCCATGAAAAGTAACAATGAAATGCTATTAAGTGCAGTTTCACGCCTGGCTCGGCGCAGTGACTAGGCTTGCAGCAATATTAGGTGTTACAGGTGTTACATGGTGGTGAGGCATACATCGATTACATAACATGCCCACCGGTAACGCCTTCAACTCCACCCGCTCGTGACAGTTTCAGCATGCACTCAGCTGTGCTGGTGTATATTACAAGCGCTCCCTCCTATCCTGGCTGTCTGAGTGTGGCTGCACTGTTCCTCATATCTCTCTGGTTAGACATACCAGCAAGTAACATTAGTTGTACATGTTGTACAACTAATGTGAACACAATCCCCCCTCATAGCCATGTAGGTAAGACCCTTATCTAAGCTTGTGTGTATTCTCTTGCCACTGCCATCTCTGGAAATGTGGTTTTAACAGAGCTAAATCTCCGCTAGCATTGATGCTGCTAATATGTTAGCTAAACCTCCACTAACATTGATGGTAATAGTTAGCATTGATGACTTAGCTGTGATAAAAGCACATGCTACTCAGCTATCGTCAATTAAAAATCCGGACCGCGAGGACTGCTGAGGAGCTGGGGTGTTTTTTTGTTTTTTTTTACGGTGTAATCCGTTACACCGGTACTGTCACGTGTTTATTACCCGGTGGGAAAATGTCTACACCGTGGCATCCCTAGCAGTGACCATAAAACAAGCTTTACCTGGGTTGTGGCTAGATGGGGTACCAGCACAGATGGAGTGACGGCAAATGGTGGCAATTGTTATTCCATTCAATTTGTGGTACTTCTTGTACAGCATACAGTGTCATTATGAAAGCAAAGATAGCAAAGGGTGAGATAAAGGACACAACCCCCCAATATTCAAGTATAATAGAATGTCGTCGTCGTCGTAATAATAATTCAATAATTGAGGGTTTGCCAACTTGCACGTTTCTGGTGTGAAGAATATTCTGGGCTGTAGGGCTGTACCAAACATAATTTTTCCAAATGCGAATATTCTATTGTTTTCCCTACTTATAATCCCACCACTTATATAGCCTCAGCCAGGAATACATCACTGATGACATCCTATCCGTTCCTGACTGACTGACTGAATGAATGAATGCATGATTCACCCCAAAAAGCCTTCTCTTGACCACATGCTTGCGCATGCTGAGCACGTGGTAAAAAAGGTTGGGAACCCGTGGGCCAAGGTGTTTTAGCAGTCCTGAATGGCAATGGCCATTTGGAAATGGAAGGTAAAAAAAAGATCTACTACACATTTGTCTGATTAAAAGAAACAAAAACTATCGTGGAAGAGCCTTTCAGAGCCTTGAAATCATCAACCAGAAATAACAATAATAATGGGAGGTGTTTTCATTGTACTGCTTCTCAACGCTGCTAGTAATTGTACATCTTGAGGGGATGCAATAGCCTGGTTCAATGTAGTTCAATGTAGTTCCCTCACCATCCACCACGTTTATCGGCATGTCCAGGCTTTGTGGTGCACTATTATGTGGATAAAAACCCTTAAGAGTGGAATAAAATTGGCTCTTGGGAGCAAGTCTGAGACGATACTTTGTACTCTGCTTTAAAAATGACTGTCTCCTCTTTTAATAAGGGTCAAAGCCCAGACTCTTGTGGACAACCTCTCTGAGCTGATGGTGGATGCATCTCTGGGAGCGATCCAATGCCTAGAGGAGATAGTGAGTTACACCTCTTACTACTCTTAGCACTCTCGTCAATTATAGAAACATCCATCATTCCATCATATTAGACATATTTCCATAAAGACAATGTTTAGTCATAACATGTATAGTCTAGGTTTCCTTTTAAGTGTTGTATTTTTAAATGCCTGGCACTAAAACAGTTGGGTGTCCTTACCTTCTGTCCATGTCTCTAGGTTCAGGAGTTCTTTGGCAATGACAGCACCCTCCAGTCCACTGTGGTGCAGGTCCTGTGGGAGAGGTTTACTAGGAAACAGGAAACTCCTGGCTTCTACAGACAAGCTGCAGTGCTGCTGCTTGGCATGGCAGCACGGTAAGGCCCATAGCTACATCTGCCATTGCTGCTTATATAGCTTCTCTTCTTGGCATGGCAGCACGGTAAGGCCCATAGCTACATCTGCCATTGCTGCTTATATAGCTTCTCTGCTTGGCATGGCAGCACGGTAAGGCCCATAGCTACATCTGCCATTGCTGCTTATATAGCTTCTCTTCTTGGCATAGCAGCATGGTAAGGCCCATAGCTACATCTGCCATTGCTGCTTATATAGCTTCTCTTCTTGGCATGGCAGCACGGTAAGGCCCATAGCTACATCTGCCATTGCTGCTTATATAGCTTCTCTGCTTGGCATGGCAGCACGGTAAGGCCCATAGCTACATCTGCCATTGCTGCTTATATAGCTTCTCTTCTTGGCATGGCAGCACGGTAAGGCCCATAGCTACATCTGCCATTGCTGCTTATATAGCTTCTCTTCTTGGCATGGCAGCATGGTAAGGCACATAGCTACATCTGCCATTGCTGCTTATATAGCTTCTCTTCTTGGCATGGCAGCACAGTAAGGCACATAGCTACATCTGCCATTGCTGCTTATATAGCTTCTCTTCTTGGCATGGCAGCACGGTAAGGCCCATAGCTACATCTGCCATCGCTGATTATATAGCTTCTCTTCTTGGCATGGCAGCATGGTAAGGCACATAGCTACATCTGCCATTGCTGTTTATATAGCTTCTCTTCTTGGCATGGCAGCACGGTAAGGCACATAGCTACATCTGCCATTGCTGCTTATATAGCTTCTCTTCTTGGCATGGCAGCACGGTAAGGCACATAGCTACATCTGCCATCGCTGCTTATATAGCTTCTCTTCTTGGCATGGCAGCATGGTAAGGCCCATAGCTACATCTGCCATTGCTGCTTATATAGCTTCTCTTCTTGGCATGGCAGCACGGTAAGGCACATAGCTACATCTGCCATTGCTGCTTATATAGCTTCACTTCGTTTGAAGACAAATGCACTTTGTTGCTCTGTGAAGAGGGCTAAAGCAAGTTGACTGAATGAGAGGGCCGGGCAGGGAGGCATTTTGGCTTTGCCTCAGCTGTCCGACATTCAACAAATCCTCTCATTAGTCCGAATATGAGCTCAGCCCCAGTTCGTCTTCATTCTAATCAAAGTCACGACCATATAACTCTGCACTGGCTGCTTGCCAGTGCATTTCACTGAACATATATATTTTAATGTTCCCCCTCAATCTACCTCAGAGACTGCTGCTGCTGTAGGGAAGAGTGAGCGAGAGTAGAGAGAGAGAGACTATCAGCAGTCCTCCCACACTGCTGCCTCTCTTCATCCAGCAGGCAGCATTCATAACCTATTAAACCCAGCCTCCCTCCCACACACATTATCTGGGCAGCAGGATACCACTGGCAAGGCCAGCTCACAGTAGTTGGGGTGATAATGAAGATGTAGGACAGTTCAGAAGCTAACGTTTGGTCACTCAGCGGCGTTTTGAGCCCGGCGAAGTGGTTGCAGCAGCGGGCTTAGCTAATGTAGCGAACCGTTAGCTAGCTAGTTAACATGTCAGCTCGTCCTCCGTCAGATTCGAATTCACATTACATATAACTATAGTATTCCATTAAGTCATACGTCATCGTTCCACTTGAGCAACTTCTTACCTTTTTGAATTTAGTTTTGAAAAACTAACTTGTCAAAGATATTTGGCTAATCAACATTGTCAGGGCATGACTCAGAAACGTATGAAATCTCTTAAAAATGACAAAGTACATTGGAGGGGGGGCTTTAAGCCTCTTTGCAAGACTGACTGTTGCCTGTACATTAATGTGTATTTGCCTTAACAGGGCAGAGAGGGAGGTGGTGCTCAGCAATCTGGACACTCTTTGTTCAGTGGCTCTGGGAGAGAAAGTGTCTGAAGACTTCCTTCTGGCCAGAGATGCTGTTATCACCATCTGCAACATTACTGACCATGTCAGGGTAAGAACACATAATAAACCATCTACAACATTACTGACTATGTCAGGGTAAGAACACGTAAAAAACTATCTGCAACATTACTGACTATGTCAGGGTAAGAACACGTAAAAAACTATCTGCAACATTACTGACTATGTCAGGGTAAGAACACGTAAAGTCATTCTTTAAAAAGCTTGCTCTTCCACTGGTGCACTCTCTTCTCTGTTGTGCCTTTTTTTACCCAATTGGATTAGAGATTGGGACAATAGTCGGGAGTTGTGTGGAGTGGACAAGGAAAAGATTACAAGCCGAAGTAAAAAAAAAAAAAAAATCTTTGTGGAAGTTTCCTAGGGCTGAAAATACATAGTCCTTTACAGGCATCGAGATTGGACCTTCCGTTTCCCCCCAAAAATGTAAACTTTTCTCTGATTGGATAGTTTGAGGTCGGCGCCAATTTTGATCCATGCGTCTTGGAGTCCGGCCATGAAGTCCTTGTTTATTCAGTGCATGCACTCCACTTTTGACCACGTCTTATAGTTGCCACTGAAGCACTTGTACCAGCCTTCATCAAGTCATCCTGTAGGTGTCTTGCAGTCACAACTTAGTCAATTGTCCTGACTAAGTTGCTAAGGGCCCTTTATGAAATTTTGGGCTTTCTTCCACGGCCAGGCAGGTTTGCAGCTGTTCCATAAGTTTTAAACTTCCTTATAATGCTCCCAATGGTGTCTCTTGGAATGCTAATTTTTTTTGAAATCTTCTTATACCCAAGGCCCTTCAGGTGTGATGAAATAATCTCCTCTCTGTTTCTGTGGAAGCTCCTTTGTCTTTCCCATGATTGCAACTCACCTTGAATACCTTCATTGGTGGGGTTTATAATATGCATCACAGTTGAAGCAAATGAAGGATCATTATAGAGTTCCCAAAGGCTTAATTATGTTTCAACTCCACTTAACAAAATATACTGTTACACACAAATACTACATCATGCATTTTCTCTGTTGATTTTATGTATCACTCAACTCATAAAGAAGTCATCCAAAGCAGAATCTTGCTATTTGAAAAAACGTTAATTGATAAATCTTTGGGGAGTTGAATATTTCTGATTGCAACTTGTGTATATATCACACATGGGCAAAATACGGCCCCTGGGCGCCCCCTGTGTGGCCCGTGATGGAATTGCAAAAACATTTTTTTTTACAGTGCACCTGAATGCAACATGCAAGATACTCGCTGAATAAGTGTCCAAATGTTCATGTCATTCTGGCCAATACTCCACTTCTGTTATAGCATTTCAGTCTGGAATATGGAATAGGCTATCTTTCAATAATCTTGTATATGGTGAATGGCCTGCATTTATATAGCGCTTTTATCCAAAGCGCTTTACAATCAGTAGGTACATTCACCCATTCATACACCGATGGCGGCAGGATACCACGCAGGGTGCTGGCACACCATCGGGAGCAATTTGGGGTTCAGTATCTTGCCCAAGGACACTTCGACATGCAGACTGGAGGAGGCGGCAATCGAACCACCAACCTCTTTTATCCAAAGCGATTAGTGGACGACCTGCTCTACCTCCTGAGCTACAGCCGCCTCTTTATGACTAAAAAAAGGCTAAAAGTAATCTCATGTGTAAGAAATTACTGTTCTACAGTCGTTTCTTGCGGTCCTGGGGCAAAATGCGGCCCCAGGGCCGGACTCAAAGGAAAACAAAACGACCCCCAAAAACTCAATAACAGGCACAATTATGTTAATAAATCTCATCTGCTACAGCCATTGGATTTGTATCACTATTATATCAGGAGATTAACAAGAAATTACCAATCACAACGGGAGAGAGGGTTAAAAATAGGGAGTGTTGGCAGGTATAATCTCCAATGTTTGGCCCTTCGCTCACTTGATGTAAGTCAGTATGGCTCTCAGGAAAAGATGTTGCCCACCCCTGGTATATATGGTGTGTGTGTATATATATAATATGTATATGTGTATATATATATACTGTATATATATATACTGTATATGTGTGTGTGTGTGTGTGTCTATATATATATATATATATATATATATTCCACCAACACCCGCAACATGAATGTGATCAAAATGTCACAAGGTTAGGCTGTAGATCACTGAAATCAGTTTGATTTACCTAGATCCTAGCCCATCGCGCAGGATGACAGGCTGCATCTTGTAGTCAGCTCTTCTTCACCGGCTAGCAGCTAGTCCATCCCGACCATGGAACAGCACTGTTGTCTTGGAGGTGTGAGCCGATCCAGGCCTCACCAGTTCAGTAGTGCCTTGCCGAAGTGAGACTGGAAAACATAAGTCTATGAAACGTAAAGTTCAGCTCCGGCGGTCCTGTGGTTCCACCTGTGTGAGCGCCGTCGTCCTCAACCCGGAAGTAATCCAACAGGAAGCCCGGGCAAAAGGTTGCCTTGAGAGTCATACATCATACTCCCACCAGGCAATTAAACGTCATTCAATGATCAGGACATGAGGACAGCCAGAAATACATAAGTAAACATTAACATATCTGATCTGAGGGGATACTGCCTACTCTCACCTAATGAATGTTATGTATGCATGTATGTATGGCACCTGTTGGAATACTCAAAATACACTGGGGGCAATTAGAACCTTCTGGCTTGGTTGGGGAAATGGTAAAGTCTTAACATTGAACCTTACAAATATGGCACATGGGGAACCAACAATTATTGCACAATGTTAATACCATGCACTTCTCCATCTGACCCCTCTTCCCCAGCAATCAAAGGGTGCTCCGTTCAGACTGCCCCAGGACCACCAGCTGTTCACCTGCCTCACACAGGCCATTGCTGAAGGTAAATTTAGACACAATTGCACAAATTTGTTTTCATACCCTTGCACCCACCACTGCTATGAATAAGCTTCTGCGGTGTATAACATCCTCTACAATTTGGTGGGAAACATGCAGCTCCATTTGTGTAGCTGACTTCTAAGTGTCAACCACTGGTCTCTTCCACTGACTACCTCTTTTTGCATTTGCTCCAGGTGTGGTTATGGAAGACCCTCATTGGCAGAGCTTCATGGAACAGGCGGTCCGTCTCCTCTATTTCCTGGCTGAATCTCCCGACCAGCTGTGCTCCCGCCTCCTCCAGCGCAGTGCCCGCCTCTTATCCAATCAGATTGCAGAAGGTGGAGACGTAAACAAGGACTCTAGCCAAGTGCAAGGTGGATCTCTGGACTCTGATGAGCAAAGTGTGCAAGGTGAGCTGATGTTTGTGTTGACAGTGTGCGATCAGTGTCTCCACCTTCCTAGCTTTCTCTTAGTGTAACTCTTCTCAGTAATCAGGTGTCCATGCGTCTCTCCCTCCTGTAGTGAACTGTGTGTGTCTGGCCCAGCTGTTGGCACTCTGTGGCTGCGTGGCCTTCTGGCAGGTGTTCCACCTTGAACGCAGCGTGAGCTCTGAGCTGCGCAGGAGACGAGGAGAGAGGGAGGAGAGGGAGGAGAAGGAGAAACGTCCTTCCAGAAAATCTAAGGTACAATGGGAAATGTCAATTTAGGGAATGCATTCAACACGTGAGCATTTTTAACAAGTTGCAAAGACCTAGGAAGCGCCAGCGCACACTGAACTTAAGTGTTTGGTCATGAGGGGAAAATGGTTTAGAGTCCTCAGTCATGGAAATCCATTGGTCAAAATGTATGAACCTTGTCAGTCTATAGTTAACTGTGTGAGGTGGGTCAGGTGTCTATGTGAATCCGTATTTGCCTAGGATATATTTTAACTAATGCCGAGTTCGCACTATGCGCTCCGAGCCCTCGGCAAGCTGTTTTGGGGGCTCTGCGACAAACCCCCCCTGATCAGAGGCAAATCACGTTGGCTCTGCGCTCGCAAATTGGCACCCGCTTGTTAAGTGTGAACTGTCCACAGACCCAGCACGACCAGTCACAGAGGTCTGACGGATATCTAGCCTGCTTGATATCTAGTCGTGTCAGGAGTGTGGTCAGGAGAGAAGAGTGTAGTGAGGCAGACACAGCCGCGGTGATGTGTGCTGTCTGCAGCATACTACAAACAGGCCATGTCTACATTACCCCGTATTTGATGGGTCGGCACTTAGTTTGCACCTATTGTTCTGAGCATCAAGCAGCAGTTTGATGAAACGTAGGCTTTCATCTCCGGCTATCTTTTTTTTTTTGTTCAAAGTATTTTTAATCGTTTTTTTTTTTTTTACAGATTATTCAAAATACAAATTGAAATGCATTTGGTACATTTAAACAATCCCATCCTGCAAGTACCCCTAGACTATTACACCATCACACATGACAATATATCAATGGTAAGCGTCACAAACAAATAGACACACAAAGAACATAAATGAAATAAAGAAAGGAAAGAAAAATAAGAAAAAAAAACTAAAGAAATATGGGGGGGAAGGGGCAAGTCTATATATTTGAGATGCTTGAAGTGTCCATTTTCTCTACCTGGTCCAGAACTGGTTGCCAAATGGTGTAAAAGTCAAGAGTACAATCCCTTGTAGTATATCTATTTTTTTCTAGGGTCAGGAGTATAAGTCTTCTAGCCAGAAGCGTAGCAAAGGCTTATCATCTCCGGCTATCTGACCTGTCTTCGTCAACAAAATCCGTGGTAGAGTTCGAGTTTGGACACGGGGAAAACGCAGACGTTTGGAATTCCCCATTGTAGGCTATATATAGGCTATATAGATATTTTCATATTCTGAAATAGAAGTGTTGTCGGGATTATATGGACTGCCCCCTGAAATGATGGAGTTTCAACCTTTCAACTATAGGAATTTTAAATAGGCTACTGGCAATCATATACTGTAAATATGGCTGGCAGCTAAATAAAAAGTAGTTTTTGTGTGTGCCTTATTTAGCCTATTTTATGTTTAAGAGAAATACAGTAGCCAGATGTCCATTATTTCAAAATGCCCTGATGTCTGCATCAAATATAGCCTTTTTAGAAAGTTGTGTTTTAGAAAAACACAACTTGATTTAAAAATTAAAATTAGTTCTGATTTTATTCCAAATATAATGTTTTTGAGTTAAAATAAGTGTTAAATGGCTCTATATTCTGACAGCAATCACTGAAGTGGAGTGTTTGGTCAGTGACTTGAAACCCCCAACTCCCCGCTGTCCTCTATCTCGCTCCTGTAGTCCAGCAGGCAGGGCGGACCTCCGCAACCGTAACTCGTATAGACTCACGGATGGTGGCGTTGGATTCGGGGTGAAAAAATACATATACTCCAATCTAGGCATCGCGATCTGACCTTCCGTTTCCCAGAAAATGTAAACTTTTCTCTGATTGGATAAAAATTGGCACCGACCTCAAACTGTCCAATCAGAGATAAGTTTACATTTTCTGGCAAACGGAAGGTCAGATCGCGATGCCTATAAAGGACTATTTTTTCACCCCGAATCCAACGCCGCCATCCGTGAGTTGCGGAGATACGTCTGCCCTGCATGCAGGACTGCAGGAGAGAGATAGGACAGCGGGGGTTGGGGGTTTCAAGTCACTGACCAAACACTATTTCAGTGAATGCTGTCAGAATATAGAGCCATTTAACACTTATTTTAACACAAAAACATCGCTGAATGTACCTTTAACAGTATATTCCTCTGAGAAAGGATTGTCGGCAAGTGGTCATATACTCATCATCTCAACAAGCCATGTGCTTGGCACGCAGTGCGCATCTCGTCGCCTTTGATCTACTGGTTATATGAGCGTGGTTGACACAACTGAATTTAACGGCCGCAATCCGGAAATTAGGCTAGGCTACTAAATAAATCGATTTAACGATTGAGGATAGCAGAGGAGTTATTGATGTATGTTCATATTGCGCAACATGGGTTTGGACTGCTGGTTTGCGCATTGCAAGTTGGAGAGACACTTGGATTTGGAGTCAGCAGGCAGCTCCACGCAAGCCAGCAAGCAACAGGTTATGGTTGTTTTGTTCATTTTAAGAGTTTTAATTAGATTTTGTGCCTTGATTATGCCATTCTATAGACCCGCCTATCAATTGATGAAAGGAGTATCGGCAAGTGTTAGCCTATAGACTAACTCCTTTGATGTCTAACATGCGCTGCACAGCGACATGAAAGCCTGTATCTGCCCGTCACCAGTACAATTTTCAATATATATTCGAATATAGAATATTCTTTGACAGCCCTACAACTGAGCCACCACTTCTTAAAACCTAAAACAGTAGGCTGTCAGAAAACTCCTGAGATGCTTTCTACGGATATTAGGGTGGTCATTTTGTCAAGTTTTAAACATGATTTTTTCCAACAGCAAGCAGCCAATGATAGCACAGTGGAGGAGGAGCTGGGGCTGATCGGTGCATCTGCTGAAGATACAGAGGCAGAGCTCATCAGAAAGATATGCGAGACTGAATTACTAGCTGGTAATGAAAACGATATTTTACCTTTCGTGTTTTCTTTCCTCCCACACATTAAGCTGTATCTGAAAACTACTTCTCCTCACCCAGCTTCACATAGGGTCTTGCTGGTGAGCCCCCCCATCATCATACATATTACATGTTTTCTGCCTTTTAGAGGAGAACCTGCTGTGTGCATTCCTGCCCTTGCTGGTGAAAGTTTGCAGCTCTCCAGGACCCTATTCCTACCCACCGCTCACCACTGCTGCTTGTCTGGCACTCTCTCAGTACATGATGATCAGGTAAAAACACAGTGATTTTCCGAGTAACACAGACATTCATACACCGATGGGGGCCAGCTACCACGCTGGGTGCTGGCACAGCCATCAGGAGCAATTTGCGGTTCAGTATCTTGCCCAAGGACACTTCGATATGCAGACTGGAGGAGGCGAGGATCAAACCACCGACCTCTTTTATCCAAAGCGATTACTGGACAACCCGCTCTATCTCCTGAGCTGCAGCCACACCACCACTAATATGGGCTTTGAGGTGTCTTGTAGGGCTGTCACTTTTTCCCAAAATAAAGTTTGAACGAATTTAATTGCCCGAAATTCGTTCGAATATATTCGAAGTTTTTTGGTTAATAAAAAAAAAAAAAAAAAAAAATCAGTCCAGGCCACCGGGCATCAGCCCGACGTGTTAGCTTGGACGCTCACAGTCACAACACTGCCTCACAAACTTGGCTGCATCCAACTCGAGACAACTTTTCAGACCCTGGAGACAATCTTTCTCAGAAGAGACTAACGCGACAAATCTGGAGACTTTTTCTGACATGGGATTAACATTACCAGCAAGCAGCAGTTGGTTAATTTTGGTTCATAAAAAATTATAATAATAATAATTAAAAAATTAATAAAAAAAGAAGAAAAAAAATTTGAACAGTCAATTTACATATCGAACACGAACCCCTCCCCCACATTCGAAGTTGCATTCGAATTTCGAATGAAAAGTGACAGCCCTAGTGTCTTGTAGGCAGTCTAGGTTCTATGCAGGGTTCTGCCAAGGTGCTTGAAGTGCTTGGATTTTGAGAGAAAAAAATGCAAGTCCTGGAATACCTTGAAAATAGCCCCTTTTTTAAACAAGGTGCTTAAAAGTCCTCACATGAACCACATAATGCTGTCTGTCAGTTACTGTCACGTCTTGTATTTTGACCAAAGTTGGTATTAAAAAGTCAAAAGGTGCTTTACTGACATGAGCATCTGTTCAAAGTCAAAGCAATCTTTAGACAAATATTTTCCCGTCCCATTCACAAGATTGATAAAATTAACTTGTTAAAGACAAAATGTAATATAATGCAAATTTGATGCCCCTTTTGTGCCAAATTTATATTTGAAAATCAATTATTTGATTTGTGTGAAGTCCTTGAAAATGAAAAAAAGTGCTTGAAAGTCATTGAATTTTGTTTTGTAATGTCTGTATGAACCCTGTCTATGGTAAATCCTAATCTACATTAGGGCATTCATGACTACTGCATTTTAGTAATCATCGACTACTCCAAAAAAGTAGTCGATTTATAGTGGGAGACTGGGAGCTGTATATATAAATATTTTCACCCAATGAAAATGATCAATTCTTGTCAAAAAAGGTCTAAAAAACAGACAGTGAAGGGTTAACTAATGTAGTAGGCAGGACCACCCTCGTATGTGAAATAGCAGAGTCCTCCATTGAGAGGCTGTTCACAAATGAGCCGCTAAAGCCCAGCAACCTTTCTGAGCTGGAGATACCGACTGTTTGACTGCAGTAACAACATAATGGTCTTTATGTTCTTTCCATCTCTAAATACCTTCAATTCTGTTCATTTAACATGGCATAATGTAGAAAATGATGGTTCAAATAAATCTATGTTCAATTTATTTATTTATATTGTTTATTCCTAAAACCACAGATAAACGACTAGTCGACTATGATGCACAGTGGCTTTGGTTTTTGGTTTTTGGTCACAGTGGCAGTGGTTTTGATAGTCGACTAGTCTGTGAAAGCTCTAATCTACATTGCTCTAAATAGTCTTTCTAACTCTTTTGTCAGCCCGTCTGTGTGTGAAGAGCACATCCGCCTGCTGTTCACTGTGCTGGAGCGCTCTACTCTGCCCGTTGTCAGGGCCAATACCATCATAGCCCTCGGAGACCTCACGGTCCGCTTCCCTAACACCTTGGAGCCCTGGACGCAGAACCTCTATGCCAGGTAACAGAATGACAACTTGATCAGCCCAGCTTTTAAAATGAGTTTGTCACATTAACTGCTCGTGCACTAGGGCTGCACAATTAATCGTATTTTCATCGTCATCGCAATATGAACATGCGCAATAAACACATTGCAAAGACTGCCTGAAACGCAATGAATAACAAAAGTGTTTTTATTTACATGCATTCACACTCAGCATCTGATCATTTTGTCTTGTATTGTAAATCCAGCGAACACCTTTCCCTTGCAACAGTGCACTCCGCCCCTCTGCCAAAGCCCAAACACGCTGTGTGTAGTTTCAGCTAGAGTCAGTGTGCATTTAATTTCTTTATTCAGTGGGCATAGGCTATGTTTGTGGTCTATGTTAGCATTATTAAAGCAGAAAGACATAGGAACTGTATAGCTGAAATGCATACTTTAATATTTGTTTATTTATCGCAAGTCGTATTGTCATCGCTATATTGAACAATGTTATCGCACATCGCAGATTTTCCTCATATCGTGCAGGCCTATCGTGCACACACGTTTACCACCCAAACACACACTCGCAAGACAAAGGCTTTCTTCATGTTTGTCAATAAGGGATGATCAGTAAGTAACAAGTGGCATGTTTGTATTGTAATAAGTCATACAGCTAATGATAGAATAGCTTTTTTCCCTCCACCATGCATAATTATATCTGGTGTTCCGACACATTTAGTGGCTGACTAATTCCCTCTGTCTCATCTCCAATTCGATGTACTATGTAAAATTCCGTTGTGCCTGTCTCTATCAGAGTGATGGAAGCTGCCGGGGTACAAATGTAATTTTTCACTATCTGCCGTTGCTGTTAATTTATTATGTTATTTATTTTATCCTTTTATCCTTATTTATTCTTAGGGGTACGGTACAGTACATCTGTATATTTATATACTTTTCTCTGCCCTTTGGTCTGGACCGTGGTTTTCCTTTGTGCTTTTGATACAATGATACATTGTAGCTCTTTCTTGTAATATAAATGTGCCGAGAGTCAAGGCAGTCACTCGCTACACTGCACTTTGCTACTATGCACCTTATATCACTACTGTGCACTTTAGATCGTTGCTACAGTTGTCATATTTGCACTTTAACTGTTGTGCTGCACTTTAAACTGCTGCTCTAGTCTAGACTGTTTTTATAATGCTTTTATTTGTCTTATTTGTTTTTATGTATGTACTTTGTATTACGCTTTTTGCAACCCAAATTGCCCTCTTGGGACACTTAATAAATCTTGAATCTATGCACATGATCATAATATCCAACAGTTGTTTTTTCCCCAAGATTATAAGGGCCACACTCTGCCTCCTGGCCCAGCTGAGTGGGTGTATTGTAAAGTTTCATTTCAGCCAACATTCCCCCTCTGCCTGCCTGTACATTTGAGCCATCTGCATCCCCGTCGCCTGTCTCAGTGTGTTGCTCCTTTCAGCCACTGCAGTGTTGCTGCTGTCACGATGCTCCACTGAACCACATGATGGGAAAAGTTCCCTTTCCATCAGGAGTTTTTAATGGGGAGCAAACTTTGAGATGATCTGTGTTGGCAAACTCTCATACTGTATCGCTCTCTTGTATTCTGACCTCTGTAGTTACCATAGGAACAGGCCAGCGCATCATGGCTTGCAGAGAACCCACTCCTACTTGTGAACTGGGGTGGAGCCTTAGACTGCCTTTTAACAAGGGGCAGTTTTACATTGAGCAGCTTAATTACTAGTGTGTGACCAGAACCAGTGAGTAGTGTGTTGTAATTATACGGATTGGTTGGGTGAGCACAAAGGGATAATTTCGGTTGGAGTCAAAGGCTTTACATTGCGGTAGGGAATTTCATTTAAAAAATGTTTAATGATTTCTGTTAATTTCTTCTGCACAAAGTTAACTTGGCACCATATAGCCCCTTAGAAATCGTATCAAGAAAGTTATTTTCTGTTTTATGAAATGTGGGTTTACTTATAATTCTTAATAATAATTCCTCACATTGAGGTGTTTCAGATGTGCAAAGCATTCTTTGCTTTTATAGTATGTCATTACCCTCCTGTTTCTACCTGATAAGTATTTCATAGCATTCCATAATTGTCTCCCACTCACGACCACCTCCACTGTGTTCAGCCTGCTGCCCTGGAGCCTCCTGATAAGCGCATTAAGAATTAATTACCCTGTTCATTGTTGTTGTGAGCCTCTGCATTGGCATGTGGAAGTATGTGTATGTACGGTATATGGTTTTAGATCCTCTGCCAAGAGTCCTGCTCTACAACATAAACGCTTAATGAGTTTCTTTTGTTCTGTAGTTAATCTAAATTGTTCTCAAAATGCCACGAGATTGCACCTAGCACTGTCTGTCCAATTCCATTGTATTCCAGCTGATGCAGTGACAGGTGTTTGCTTTCAGTAATAATCTGCCTAATTTCTGAAATTGACATGAAATTCATGTCTTTTACAGAAATATAAATGGCTTGGGACTGAATAATAACAAGCCATTGGCATACAGCCCCCCTCCCCACCCCCCATAAGTCCAATAATTGACCTATGTTGCCAGCACTAATTGGACCTTTTCTTCTCTCCTAGGCTGAGTGATGAAGTTCCATCAGTGAGGCAGACAGCGGTGACAGTGCTAACTCAGTTGGTGCTTAAGGACATGCTTAAGGTTAAAGGTCAAGTCAGCGAGGTGGCGGTGCTGCTAATTGACCCTGAACCACACATAGCCAGCCTTGCCCTCAACTTCTTCAATGAGCTGGCCTCCAAGGTACACACACACACACACACCCCTCGACACTGAACAAGCTCTCAGCAGAGTGTCATCAAATCATTAGGAAGTGTTTCTCATGCTGTCTTTCTCTCTTCAGGACAACGCCATCTACAATCTGCTCCCAGACATCATCAGTCGACTGTCTGAGCCGGAGAGAGGCATGAGCACAGAAGACTTCCATACCATCATGAAGTGAGTTGCACGCGTCTGTCTACTTGCATCTACTGTCTCTGTCCACAAAGGGTTTATCCACCCTGCGGAGGACTTGGCAGGCTTGGGACAAATCGTGACTTGGGTTAAGAACCAGTTGAGAGGAAGATTGACTTCCTTGCTATTCTGAGATAGTCTATGTCTTATATTTTGTGTTTTTCAGGCAGCTGTTCTCCTACATCACCAAAGAAAGGCAGACCGAATCTCTGGTGGAGAAGCTTTGTCAGCGCTTTAGGACTGCCAAGTGAGCACACCTCCTCCTTTATCGCATGTTCATACCTCTGCCCTGTGTCTCTGACACTTTGCCTGAGCTCACCACTGACTGCGCTCATGCCTCCGCCCTGCAGCATTTCATTTGTAAGAGATGTGGGTGGATGTGTGGGTAATTAGTTGGCGTTTCCAGTGCATGGATGGAGCTCCAGTAAGTCCATGTAAGTCAGTGGATTTTAGAAAATGATGTGCTTCACCTCTGCATTCGCTGATATTTTCCTATTCTCACTTCATCACTGAAACTGTCCTGCTCTACAGCCGAGGAATTCAGGCAGTACAATTGGCCTGGCCAGGCTTCATGCTGCCTGTGACTCACCAATCATACCCAGACCTCATAGGAAGGACATTTTATATTACACAATGGCAAAGTGAATCAGACATACCAGGGTCATACCCCCCCCCCCCCCCCCCCCATACTAGGCCAATGCGCTCTTCACGCACAATGAGCTCTTTATCTTGGATCCTGAATTACTATGCATTTCACATTCGTTCTAATCACATTTTCCTGGTTCCCTCCTCTCCACCCCTCTAACTCTTTACTCAGGACGGAGCGTCAGTGGTGTGACCTGGCCTTGTCTCTGTCTCTGCTGTCCATGTGTGAGCGTGGTTTGAAGAGGCTGCAGGAGAGCTGGGAGTGTTACAGTGACAAGTTGACTGAGCCTGGAGTCTACGAGCCTCTGCTCTCCATCACCGCCAGGCTCCGCCGTGGGGCCAAACCCCAGCTGAAGGTGCTACAAGTTTCCCCATGTCATTCTTTGTATTATAGTGTGATCTTTGGTTGTATTTATTTACTTGACGGTAACTTTGGTTTCTCAGGCCCAGGTGGACGAATTTGAAAAGCGGCTGACGGCGGTTCACAAGCGTGGGCTGGAGAACGTGGAAAGCCCCGAGATGGAGGAGGAGAACCAGAAAGGCGCAGGATCCAGTGAAACCAGAAGCCGGCCTAGGTCCAAAAAAGGTGAGTCCACACAGCCTATGACTGTCCAGGGCACTGCTGTGGGCAGATGCACTTGTAGAAAATTATGTTGCTTTATCTGGTGATTTTAATCTCCACCCTTGAACAAAATAACCATTTTTCTGTCTGATGCAGGTCAAGCAAAGCCGTCTATTTCCAGTTGCGGTGATGATAGTTTTGTGACTCCCCGAAAATCCCGCAAGTCTAAGAAAACCGCCATCACCTTCAGCAGTGATGAAGAGGAGGATGAAGGTGAGTGTAGCTACTTACACTCTGTTGTTGACATGAAGGAAATCTAAATCTTTAATGCTGGATTTTAAATGTATTTTCATTAAGATGCCACTTGGTATTTGACATACAGTGAGAATAGAAATTGTACTATTAATTAATTATTATTGTACTCTTAACACGTTCACTGCCAATGACGTGTTGATACGTCAAAAAAAATCCAACGGTTGACTGCCAATGACGTGTTAATACGTAAAAAAAAAAAAAAAAATTGACGGTGGGACGTTGATCTAACCCTTTTACATCTCTTATATAAATATTGAAGCCACCGAACGTGTACAACCCATTCCACCGACCCACTAAGTGGCGACAGTGCTCTCCATTCTAGAAAAAGCCGAGCCAAAACTGCAGGGGAACGCGCGATGAAACCATTCTCATACTGTAAAATGGATTGGCAAAAACGCTTTCGCTTTCGCGCTGATTGCTGGCGGTGGGGGATTGCAAATTTGCATAATAGATTATGGGTGCAACACACTTTGAAACACGCAGCATAAATAAGACCAGAATCGCAAAAGAAACCCCGTTTCTTGGGGTTTCCCAACCGAAACCCAAAGAAACGAGCGAGCCCATCCTTGCCCAGCGGCCGCCAGCAGACAGGAGCAGCAGCAGCAGCAGCAGCAGAAACGAGCTTGTGACACGCCCGCTGCAGCCAAGAAGAACACACACGGAGGGAGGAGTTTGAAGTAGAGGGGGGTTTCCTGCTGTTATGGAGGAAATTACTGTTCAAAACTATTGTTTAGATGTCTGACGTCTTACTGATGCCAAAAATGAATGGTTAAAGTGACTGTTCTATCGAATTTCACAAAAAGCTATTTATCTCAGCTTAAATTTTCAGACGCTGAAACCATGCTGTATTCAAGTGCTAATGCCTACATAACTACTAACTCTACAAACTAACTCTTTTAGACAGAGAAAGCACACATTCTATTAGTTCTTTTGAGATATTTTGTGTTCACTAAATCTTAGCAGAAAAGAATCCTCGGGTCTTGAAAGATGAGCCAGAATCCTCAAAAAAAACCTCTGGCAGAAGCTACCTACAGTAAAAAAAAATGGCTGGCAGTGAATGTGTTAATTGCTGTAATTGTTACATATATAATTTACTTAATTTCAGCACAAGATGGTGAGTGATATGCTGTCCAGGGTAAATGGAACAGTTGAGACCAGGATGTTTGGACTGGTGGACTGAGCCCTAACAGATTGAAATCAAATTATAGACTGTTTTAACTTGACAACATAAACATTCTAAATTGAAGCCCAGCTCACTTCCGGTTGCAGTCTTTGCTAATATAATATGTCAGGATTGACAGGACTGCTAGTCAGGACCGACAATTCCGTGAAAATCGTCTATACAGGGTGGCAGAGAGTATATTTTAACATTCCCAGTTTTTCACTACATGAAAGAAAGGTTTTCTTTTACACAAGTCGAGTCATTTTCCTTGACCCTAACCCAATTATGTATTTTTTTCTTTGACTTTTGGACAATTTCGTTAGCTAATATGTGCAACATTAGGATTCCGTGAAAGTCTGCCTAAAAATGCTCAAAGTGAAAGCTTTCATGGATTAATTTCTCATTGCGACAGCTCTCAGGCCTTCAAGACTCGTGGAAATCATCCTTGAAGTGGAGTCCATGTGACTGTTTGATGTTCTAATAATCTTCTCTTGTTTTCAACCAGATGCTGTAATGGCAGAGAGTGAGACTCCCAAAGTGACTTCGCCCATCGCCCGCACTTCCCGACGAACTCGCCTCAGACACTGATCTGATCTGGGATGTTATGTTGATAAATGTTAAATCTTTTGAAGAAAAACTCCGTTGTTAAATCTAAAATGTTATGTTATGTAAAGAAGAAGAAAAAAGAATAGCCTTTAGCTAAAAGAGATCCAGATTAAAAACTCAAACTCTTGTTTTTTTCCTCTTTTATATCTGTCTCTATAAGTGTCTCTAATTATTGTTTTTATTTCTATTTTCACATTTACATTTTTTTTTGTAGTTTAAATCTTTTGACGATGTTGCTACTTGGCACCACACTAAGTGCTCTCATGTTGTGTTGTATGTAATGACACTTTTCTCTTTATTTTTTAATAAACCTGATTCCAGATTGACAGAAAGCCTACAACTCTCAGTTTGAGGTTAATCCCTCACCAGCCACTGCACACTGAAGAAAGCTCTCTAGAGCCTGATCCCAAAAAATGTGAAGGGTTGGGTGTCTGGTGGGTTACGTCAAGTAGATTTATACCATCATTACTAGAAGCATTGAATGTCTACTTGTATCATGTGTTTGGACAGCGGTGGTTCATGGCTGTCGCAGCTTGCCTAGACAGTGTTACTGCTCCACCTGCTTTTCCACTTCATTTCCTTTTCTGCTCCTCTCTTGCTGCATGTTCTGTCATATTGAGTTTAATCTGTATCAGACGCGTAAAACACTTTCTGTTCCTCACCACTGACTGAGCATGGCAATATTGTTCTTGCTCAGTCTGCCGCATTTACTATTCCATAGTTGCCCTCCTGTAATCAATCTCTTTTGTAGGTCTCCCCTTGCTTTCTGCCTGCTGCTTTTCTCCTTCCATCCTCCTCTCAGCCACCTACTCTCCTCCTACAGCGCTCCTCTCTGCGTGACATCCATGCATTGTAGTTTAACCCCCCTCCCCTCATGGCTAATCTCTCCTCTCGCCCACTCTCTCCCACACATCCTGCTCTCCTAAAACACAAGGGGTGCACTTCTCTACTTGTGATGTAAAGGCACTTACCAACTGTAGGATAACAATGATTGTATGACCCCCCCCCCCCCCACCACCAAAAGAAAAAAGTTAGGCTTCATCTGAATCTGAGTTGAAGTTTAAATGTAGGCAGCGGATGCCAGGTGTGTACATTTTAGCTGTACACTATAGAAAGAGAGATTCAACTTACCTGCATGCTGGGCATAGAAATATAAAACAATCAGCTCTTTATAATTTCATAGACCTAATCATTAACACCAATGCGGCACACCGACTGATGTGCATGGGTTTATGTACTGGAAATATTCGGAGGCCACTGAACTTTGAGGTTTGTGTGTCAGATTGTGCTGTTCCTGCTAGTGTTGTGGCACTTTGGCGGCAGGGGGTACAGGGAGCAGATGGCACTGACAGACTGTAACTTAGCCAGCAGAGAAGAGAGGTCAACACACACTGGGAAAGACCATGTAGACAAAGGGGAGAAAGAGTGAGCCACTCCTATGCATAAGGAGCATGGTTACCAGTGTGATTCAGATAACCCATGACAGAAGTCTGGTATCTCTACTGTAGTTAGTGGCCTTGTGAAATACATGGACACTAGAGATGAAACCCAGTATTTTATCCATTAAATAATTACATTAGGAGTTGCCAGCTCGAATTCAGGCGAGTCTCATTTGTATGGTTGTTACGTGTCATGGATGCTCAGTGGGTGTTATCTGCATGGTAATGTGGTATTGTATAATCTAATAAAACAAAAAATCCTGCATTTCATAACTCACTAGCCACATTGACGAGCCATCAGCCGGTCGTTGCCCTTTGACCTTAGTATGAATTGCAATGGCATGAACATGGCATGTAGGTGACACACACTCCAGATTCCTCTGGTCACCTTGGCAATGACAGTCACTCTCTTTGAGGCTATGACATCATTCTAGTGAGCACAAGGAGGGGGGAGTGGGTGCTCTCTGGCTCTACAAAACCTCTGCAGCATCCCAGCTGATACCCCAACATTCAGCCTCTGCCAAGTGAGCAAAGAGGCGAGGAGCAAAATCATCCCTTCAATTCCATCACAGAGGGAAGTAGGAGGGGCCAAGCGAGAGAGAGAGTGATGCTGTCGGCAGGTGCCAACAAGTGAGAGGTAGCTGAGAGAAAGGGAGATGGAGCAGAGCTTGTAACGGCAAAAGACAGACGGAGCTTTCACTGAAAAGAGACGCAAGAAAAAGTGAGTATTCTTTTTTTAAATGACCTATACTTTAATCGCAAAATATGGAGATGGTGTTTATTTCAGATTGCTAAGAAGTAGCATGCATGCCGTTTTATATCTTTATAAGAACCTAGATTTTATCCAATAGAAATTTATTATTTAAACTATAAAAACTTTGATTTTTCTGATTTAGATCACACATCCTAAACCTCAACAAAAGCTTAAGTGTATAATCCCAAAAATCTTGTTTTGACCACAATTTAGTGTTAAAGTCTGGATTCTCAAGCATTTGTCATTCTTACACTATCTGTAAAGTGGTAAAAATCCATTGCTATGTCTACAGGAAATCACTTAAGATTTTACTTCTTTTCAAACATCCACTCCAAAATAAACTTTATCATTATCAACATTATGAAGATAACATTTGTACAATTTAGAAAGATGTGATCATGTAGATAACAAAGTAGATGGAAAATAAAACCATGTCAATGAAGACGATTTGTTGGATGTCATCAACTACATTGATGACATATTTCCTTCAAAATGTTTCAAAATCATGTGTGCTTTTGCATTAGTAACTTTAATTTGCCTACCTTATTTTGTGTGTGTGTGTGTGTGTGCGTGCGTGTGTGTGCGTGCGTGCAGCCAGTGTGTGCCCAGTCCATCGTGCCCCTGCTCTCCTCTCCGCCATGCTGCGCCCTGTGCTCCTTTGTGTCACTCTACTCCTGCTGGCACCGCTGGAGAACACAGAGGCACGCGCTCTGCACCCCTCTCCTGATGCTGTGCAGGTACATAGGGAGGCGGGGTGGGGGGGGTTAAAGGAAGACAAGTGGATGGAGGAAAAGTGGATAAAAGAGATGAGGGAATAGAATAGAGCAGAGGAAGGGAGGGAGCGGGGGAGAGGAGAGAGCAGGAAAGGATGAGAGGAAGGAGTAATGAAATGTATTCCTGATTACATTAGCTTTCTCCCTCGTACCGTGCCTGACAATTAAATTGTAAATTGTATTGCCTCGTTCATTTCCCCTCTCTAGTTTGTGGAGCAGTTTCTGGAGAGGTACAATGACCTCCTGACCCTGGATGACCTGGAGAACCTGTTGAGCAGTCAGCCAGAGGAGGAACCCTCTGCCTTCACCTCTGGGGTCAAAGTGGCCGAGTTCCCCAAATGGGCCAACCTACCAGCACAGGGTGAGACCCCCTGGCTGCGCCTGCTGAAGGGCGCCCTGGCCAATCAGAAGCGAGCAGAACCAGACCGGTCACGGAGGGGGTGGAACCGGGGATGCTTTGGCCTGAAACTGGACCGGATTGGGTCCATGAGCGGACTGGGCTGTTAGTGGAGGAAAGAGTAAGAAAACACTGGTGACATCCTTCAGAATAGCCTATAATAAGGAAACACACACACACACACACACACACACACACACACGCAAAGGCGCACATGCAGTAAAGTGTGTTTGCAGGAGTACAAAGTACATGTCGTATGGTGTATACTTGCATATCGCTAATGTGGTTTCATCTAGCATAGATACCATAGATCAAATGCTTTATTCTTTCCTGCTGTGTAAAGACACAGCTGTAGGTTGTTCCATGTATAAGTATCAAACGCAATATTAAGAACATGAGCTTTGTTTACATGACATTATTATATTTGTGTGTTTTTTTTAAGTAAATTGGCACTTTATGTATTTCCAAGTCTATGTAAACGTGTCTAGACAAATACATGTTAATTCTGTAGGCCAGGGTCACTTTGTAAAATCATGTATAATGGATGTGGATATTTGATGAAAATTATGGCACCTGTAATTCCTCCTGTTTGTTTTCATTGTTTTATGTTTACTTTTAATTTGCATGAATAAATGGATTTGACATTTGTGTTGGTCTGGTTTTTGAGCATAGAAATCTTTGGTTGTCTTGTCAGCCACTTCTATCCTACATGTTCCAATCTGTTCCCGACACGCATCATCTCCATTTGTGCCTGTCCTTTCAAACTAGAATTCCAATTTCTCATGGCAGATATTTGTACCTCTGTTACCAGTGTTTGCCTCTTTAAATCTGACAGTGGCTGCTGGAGCTGGATTAAACGCTCCATGGGTGGCTGTATTGTATCTTGTATCTCACTTGGCTGTCATTCTACTAATCAAACCTCACTGCTGCTTCAAAACAGATTTCACCCCGGTGTAAAATCCAATTTCCCAGGAAATATTCATGCGTAGCGTAGGACAGGAAAGGGGGAGGGCTTTTGGCATCTTTCACATATAATATAATCTCACGATATCCTCTCCAATATTTCTAGAAATGATATGAATGTATGCTTAGCTGGTACATGCATATCTGTCCTTGGGCCAAGAAAAGGGAAACTGCTTCTTTCAAACTGAAAGGCAATGGAAAATCTGGGAGGCGATCAAGAGGAAGAAGAATATAAACAAGCGCAAACCTTTTTGCCCACCCACATCCTAGCCACACCCCCTACCCACCCGTAAAATCCCAACTCTACCACCTTCCTATCCCCAGCTATGGCCCCTTTCCCCTAGCTCCACTTCCTTGCCCTCCCCCTCCCACCACCTGCATCCCACTCCACCCCTCAAATCCTGACTGCCTACCACTTCCTATTCCTAGCTACGCCCCCTTTTCCCTAGCCCCGCCCCTTCCTTGCCCCACCACCCACATCCCCCTAGCCACTCCCCCTAACGTAACCCACCCCTCAAATCCAGAATCCCTACCACCTTCCTATCCCTAGCTATGGCCCCTTTTCCCTAGCCATGCCCCCCTTCCTTGCCCCACCACCCATTAAATGTCACTAAACCAGTCACTAAACATCCATGAGTGTCTGAGGACTGAGTGTCCTGACTTTGCCATCTCCTGACCCCGGTGGGGCCTGCGCCATGGGAAAAAGAAGAGTAGAATGTTCAATAAAGAACTGAACCCAGGTTTATCTGACTACGGTTGGTTATGATTTGATCGACCAAAAAATTTACTTGGAACAGAGTGAAAACTACCAGTGTTCTTGCTGTTACAGTTAACTCTTCAAGCTCTTATTGATTTGAGGAGTGAGAACTGTTACAGCACCAGGTTTTCATTATGATCTCCCAAATTTGTCGTTGCCATCGATCCCAATTGGGCCTCTGACTGGTAAAGTTATGATCTACACATCTACATGACAGTGGCTTGAGTGGAAGGGGGGCTAAAGTGAATCTGTGCTCAATATCAGTATGGATATACAGAAAAAAGTTCAAATTGATTTTAATTTTTGTTATATAGTCAGTGAAAAATATTTTGCAACATATGCCCTATGCTATTTAGCATTACTATGTGGCATTAGGGTTGATTGTTCAAACTGATGTCCAAGCTTGTGGCAACCATCCCACTCTCCTGGCCGTCTCTTGCAGGAACCTGGTGGGTGGGTGAGGTCATCAAGGCTGATTGAGGTCACCTGGGCCCAGTGCACTCATCGAGACCATCTCTCCATCCTCATCTATGTGAATTTTTTTGTTCAGTTCTTTTGTTTTGATGTAGTTTCTGTTGTTGTTTAGTCTTTCATCTTACTTAATAAATTATTTATATACTCATTATTACATCCCTGAGCCAGGTTGTAACCATAGACTGTAGGTTGTAACACAGCTGTAGATGCAGTTTTCTCTTGCAACACTAGATGTCAGTCTCATTCCATTACTTATCTAATTTACTGCTGCCCTCCAGACTTTGCACTGGACTCTACTACAGGACTCAAGCCGTATCAGTCCAGCTGAAGGCCCACCTCTTAGAGGAAATCATGCTTGTAAATGTCCCTTGTGTACACACACACACACACACACACACACACATCACTAAATAGCGATTCACATTTTATTTTGGGGCATTTTCAGATAAAACAAACTACAACAAAACGTTCCTTTCAGATAGATAACATTCGTTAATCTCAGTATACTTGTTAAAACGTGACTTATGTATACTATTTAATACTGAGTTTCCTGGTTGAACTAAAAAGAGACCAACATCCTCCTCCATATATGATTCAGTGCTCAATCACTTTCCTGGCTATAGTGGGGAGAGGTTGGCATGGTTAGGATCTAATCTGGCAGAATGAACATGTGATGCGTATGACTGGGCTCATGTACAGAGTGTTGTCCAGCCAAGCAGCCAGCGTCTAAACTTAGCTTGACCTTCTTTGACCTTAAGCTGCAAAGTCGAGGCCAAGCCGGTGTGGCAGCTCAGTTATGCCCAGGCAGGCAGCTGGCTGGCTGGCTGCCATAAAGCAGAAGTGTTGGGACAGATAGGACTGTTATCATGTGTTGGAATGCCTTTTTACTGCATGTTATTCTGTGTTCAGAGAGTAGGAGCTGCTGCATGTCATCTGCCTGGATGTATGGCCGGGTGTGTTTAGTCAGCTAGGATAATGTGCTGCACAGTTTGTGGTTTGCTGTGGTGACAAGAGGCCATGGATAAGGTTTCAATTCACTCATGGGGCTGCCTGCCCAGTGATGAGGCCTAGTCTACAGCCGGAGAAGGGGGGGGGGGGGGGGGTCAATGTGAATAGCATTCTGGTCTAGACTGACATGTTCATTATTCAAAATCGCAATTGGCACTGAACAAGGGAGTCCAAATAAATTCAGCAAAACAGCCACTGACAAGTCCAGGGCTCGTCACATTCTGTGCCCAATGAAGAAGAATGAAGAAACGTAATCTTGCAGCAGCAATGAAGCAATGCAAAGAACTATCTGATATGTGGCCATTACAGTTCAGCACTTTGTATTCTGACAACTGACCCAGACCTTGAATGAACTGTTCATTCAGGACATTTCCATAGAACATTTGGCCACTGGCCAACTGAGTAGATAGACTCACACACACTGGGTACATATATCTGAAGATGTCTACACTGCACATGTGCAATGATCATGTGTTCATGCTGAGTATCCAAAGCACAACCATCTTCTGCAGAGAGAGGACAAGGTGAGGGGATGGAGAGAGAGAGAGAGAGAGGAAGAAGCGGAGCGTGGCTGAAAGTGAAGGGTCATGGTCTTTGAACATTAAATGTCACAGTCTGGAAGACAGAGATTTGATCCCCCATTTGCTCTCCCCCTCTCTCTGTGGCTCTATCTACAGAGAAGGTCAGTTAGGGACCCTTCTCTTTTTTCATTCCTCTAAGGACTTTTATAGGCTATGCGTCCCATCATCTATATCTAGACCTCACAAGGAAACACAAGAAACATTTCTACTGAAATAGCACAAATCTCTGTCTGAAATCTGAACAGTGAAATTGGCCAAAGGCTTAATGTCAGCCGAATGAAAATGTTGGGAGGGCACACTTTGATCAGAGACCAGGAGAGCAAAACCCTCATATTCAACTCTGCTTAACACACACAGTCAACTTCAAGAAGGCAGCATTCGCTGCTGGCTAGACGACCTTGACATTCAGAGTGGGCGCTGGGCGGGCCGAATAACAGAGTCCATTAAGGGGGCGTGGCCTAACCTCTGGTCAATCATAAAACACACGGTGTCAGTTTGCACGTCCTCACTCACACCCGGAGTCGCAAGATAGACAGAGGAGTCTCACAAACGGTAATTACCTGTTCAATCATTTCATGTGGATGTGAGGAAGCTGCAGGGCCAAAACAATTAGGCTGCTTTGCTCAATGGCTAGATTTGGATCACCTGGGAACAGTTTGTAGCAGCATATGGGAATGGCGTTTATGCTAACTTAACTACTCGATTTGCAAGTAAATTCACTTTGCCTTTTTTTCCCGGTTGTAGCCTAATTCAGGATCTAGTTGTAGTTGCTTATCGAAAGGTTTGAATGCTTTTCAATTTAGATAAGCTATTTGCTCTAAACTTGTAATGCAGGCACAGTTGGACTTTGTAAAGGCCATTTAGCCTGAGATTAACTTTTACTGGCCAGATAACGCTTGTCAGTGGAATATTCTTTGCATGTTTGATCTCTTTTGAGCCCTCTTCTCGTACAGTAAGTCGTGCTTATCATCTCAACACATTAGCTGAGAAACCTTCTGTCATATTGTCATCCAATGGCGCTCATAAATGGTTGATCGTTATTTGTTTAATGGGTAACACCATTATCTCCACTCTTCTCATTTCTCATTCCAGAGGACTAAACCAACCCAGGCAAAATGGTGAAAGTCGGTATCAATGGGTAAGAGCACATTTTCATCCCTTCAACTCAATAATCAAAACCAGCTTCATTCACAACTAGACCAACAATGCACACAGTGACTGCAGGACTCACTTGGTCTTGATTGTTTGCAGTGCACCCGAGCCAGTGTTGCCAGGTGGAACATTTTCAATTATAGTAGCCTACCTGAGGGTCCAAATTACCGTTTTTGGAGGGAAATTATCGTATGTGAGCGGCCGGCGGCTGTCTTCCACCACTTGGCCTCAGCCAGGAAGGATTTATTACATCATTGATGACATCACATGCTCGAGTGACATAACTGATGACATCACATGCTCGAGTGACATCACTGATGACATCACAATTGCTCGAGTGACATCACTGATGGCATCACAATTGCTCAAGTGACATCACTGATGACATCACAATTCATGATGTCACAACAGACACAGCCCCCAAATCATGACCGCCTGCCAACTTAGGCAATTTTAACTATATATATATCGTAAAACTTCCAATAAGGGCCCAATAAACGCCTGGGGTCAAACTCAATTTTGCACATAAGCGCCGGTCTTCCAATAACAGCCGGGGGCGGTTATTAGATTTTTTTTTTCAGTGATCCCAATAGACCAAATCACCGTGACGTCACCATGTAAACAAATTTACTTCCGGGTACCACTTGGGGAAGGCGGCAGGTTTAAATGTGCGTGTTGTCAAATAAATGCTGTCAAACCCTCTCGCTGTTTTCGGCCGACTACTTTCAATTTAAATGGTTAAACGGTTGGTAAACATGCTTGTCCGACATATCTAGCCTTTCTTCTGTGTTTGTTTTATGTAGTGTTAGCTAGCTAATAACGTTTGTTTGTCTGTCAAACTCGCTGTTTTTTTGCAGACTCGTTAACGTTACAGACAGAGCTACTGACGCCACGTTAATTTAATTTAGCTTCAAGTCTACTCTGGTCTGGTCCAACAGGTAAATTAGCTAGTCTGGTCTCCACTAACGTTAGTGAAAGTGTTGTTATGAATTATATTAAACAACAACACAACACGGACGAACAATTTTTGTCTTCTTTGTCTGTTTTTGTCTTCAACACGTCAGTTTGTGCCGTCCACCGCCATTATAATGTGTGGACCTCAGGGGTACCCGGAAGTAAATGTAAACATCCCCGCTGATTTGGTCTATTGACTACTTGCACAACTCCACTACTTCCTGAAATGAGTAGGGCTTCTTGGTTTCCTGTCCTACACTATTGGATGAACTGATTAATGTCAGGTGTGCCTTACTGCTGCAGTCACAACAACAGTGATCAGGCACACCTGACATTAATCAGTTCATCCAATAGTGTAGGACAGGAAACCAAGATGCCCTACTCATTTCAGGAAGTAGTGGAGTTGTGCAAGTAGGGGTATATTTACCATATTATGAGCATTTTGATACTGCTGACCAGGAAATCTGTACAAAAAATAATCGCCTTGGTCAATTTTGTACAATAAAGAAATAACCGCCTGACTCCAATTATCGACTCCTTTAAACGCCTGGGGTCAAACTCGATTTAGCATAATAAACGCCCGGGCCCTTATTGGAAGTTTTACGATATATATATATATATATATATATATATATATATATATATATATATATATATATATATATATATCTACGCACGCTCGATTCCTAGGCTCGCTACTTTTTTTAATTTTTTTTATATTTTTTTTATAGCACTTTTCAAAACAAATGTTACAAAGTTGCCTTGGCCTGCAGCTCGCCAAGCTGGCCTTGCAGCTCGCATTCGCAGCGCGGCCGCTGCGCAGCCTTGCCCCCAGCTTGGCTGCTGTGTGGCCTTGCCTGCCCTATTGGCACGTGTCTCCCCCAGTCTCTCTCCCCCTCTCTCTCGCTCCCTCAGTCTCTCCCCCCTCTCCTATGACATCACTGATGTCGTCAGTGGTTTGACATCACTGATGATGTCAGTGGTTTATGACATCACTGATGATGTCAGTGGTTTATGACATCACTGATTATGTCACAGTGGGATTTATGGCATCACAGTTGGACACGGGACAGAGAAACAGAGTCCTAGCTCCCATTTATATACTGATGATACTGATCGATTTAAATTTGATTTTTAAAATCACAACACAACATTCTTTTTACTTTTTAAAGTACATTTTACACCAGTAAGTCCACTGAGGTAAATAAACAGCAAAATAATAATACTTCTACTTGAGTAGGAGTTAAATTCTAGCACTATCTACGAACTAATTACTTGCATGCTTGCATACTTGCATTGAATGCATGATTGGCTGCAAAGACGTTTGTCAGAAGACCTGTATAGACAGACATAGGATCCATATTAGTATATTGATTACCACTAAGTGTCACAAAATGATAAAATGATCATACATTATGGGGATTTTGGCATTATTGGTCGTAAAGAAAAGAGAACTCCCGCACACTGTCTCCACTTGCAAAATATAGGTTTATTAACAAAAAGAATAACCTTTCGGTCCAACGACCTTCATCAGATTCTTCATTATTCGTCATACATCATACAGAGGGTGAAATTATTGTACAAATACGATAATTATCGTACAGCTGACAAGGCTGCCCCCAGCTCACAGTGGCGCACCCCTTTCATCTGCTCACATGGGGCACATATTCAGCCATTTTGTGTCTAAAAGGCTGGAAGTGAGAGTTTGGCTATACGCACATCGTCAACGGGTGCTGGGTTAAAAGTGGAGCATTTGAAGGAAGTAGGCCTGCACACCAGAACTCCGTTTTTTTTACTTTATTTGGTAAGAGGAACAACGTTTCAATCAGCCAGTGATTTTCATCAGGTTCATACAATGTGTTCAAATGGTGGAAAAAAAGGCTGGAAGTAACACAGGTGCAAGCAGAACATTAATGAGGGTTTTCAACTTCCAATCCATTTGGTGATCCAGTGGATGTCACGGAGGCCCTTGTTACTGTTAGTGTTACTACACACAATGCGTGAATTAGGTGGCAAGTGAAAAAGGCTAATATAGTACCCAAACCCATGTGCAGCGCTTCTTAAAGCTACTGGCTGTGGGTTTAGTTGAGTGTAGGCTGTAAGATAGCCAGCCTAAAGCCTTGGCGCCCCTCATGGAGAAATGTCTCTGGCTGCTCTGCTCCTCTTGGCAAATTGTGTTTTCTTTAGCTAAGTAACCTTTGAATGATTAGATGTGCCAACGATGTTTCTGCTGTTCTGATCTTCTGCTCCGAATAGCAGCACAAGCCACAGTCAGCTGGTCATAATAGCGCTGCCATTATACAACAGCTGAAGTGCACAAATTGTTTGGTGTGGAGGTCATGTTACACGCACACACACATACATACACACATACGTTTGTACACCTATCTTGGTGAGGGCATTCATTGACACAATGCATTTCCTAGCTCTTAACCGTAACATCACAACAACTACAGTAGCTAAATGCCTAACCATTAAACTAACAGCCCTTTGAAGGTGTGTGAGAAAGTGAGGACCGGCCAGAATGTTCTCACTTTACTAAAATGTCCTCACGTATCTCACACACACACACACACACACACACACACACACACACACAGAGAGAAATGCAAACCTACGGCCAGTCACCCGGCTGTTCTCATGTTTTTCTTGAACTTTGGGACAGCAGATAACTATGTGGGCAGTGACGCAGGGGTCGCTCTGCGGGGAATTGTTTTGCTGCTGTTGTCTCTAGCCTGTGTGACTTAGTGTTATGGAGGAACATTACTGCACACATGATCTGATCTGACATTAGTCTCTACCTATCTGCTTCTTGGATCCTCCTATATCTCTCCGCCCCTTCTGTGTGGGAGGGCAGAGTGTATCTGTGGCCGGGGTTTGGGCCTGCGGTTAAACAGTAACTCACCTATTGATCAAACAGTGGACTGCCGTCACCAGGATTACCACATTAGAGGTTAATTTCGACTTTAGCCCCCAGAGAGCAGTACAGCCATACACGCACCTCCCTCTCTAAGCTACACCTCCTGAACTCTGCCCTTTCTTCTGCTGTGGTCTCATGTCCTCTGGGGGGGTGGTGGTGTTGTATCTTTCGACACAAAGGAATAAGCTAGAACAGTAAATTGACCTGGGTGATGTTAAGTTTAAACTGTTGCCAAGAGGCCAATTTCAGATAGTAAAGTGAATGTTTCAGAGCCGTAATGCCAGATTTGCTTGATGGTTTGCAGACTTGTTAAGAACGAAGGTTGTCAAAAGTGTCGATAGTAAAATTGGAAACTGATACAATATAATTTGCAGTCATTTCAGTATCGATACCAGCAGTGCTTTCCCTTAATGAAAAATCAAACATACTACAGATTTTTCCATCCCCATCATTGGTGGATATCTGTTGCTTCAACAGCTAAAAGACACCCCCCCCCCCCCCCCCCGTGGTATCAAACGGTATCTCGTATCGATATTTTCCTGGGTATCGAAGTTAGAAATGCTAGTAAACTCTTAAGAACTATATTGTGATTAGTCTCATATGGGTCAGACCCAACATCTTATGTCGGCACGCTTACGGCTGGCTACTGCAAGACTATATTCTGTGATCGACTCATTCACTAACATGCCTTCACTGGGTCTACAGACAGAATTAAATGGTGTCATGCTGCCATCTAGAGGCCAGACTAAGAAATGACACTTCTCTGTTCCCCTTCCAGATTTGGCCGTATCGGTCGTCTGGTGACCCGCGCTGCCTTCACCTCCAAGAAGGTGGAGATCGTAGCCATCAACGACCCCTTCATCGACCTGGAGTACATGGTGAGTCAGCAGGGTTGGCTGAAGTATAACGCATCACGGGCAGGGTGGGAGAGCAACACCAGTTCTGCTTTCTGGCTGTTGGCTCGTTGAAGTCCTCCAGCCACTTGGAAGGTGGTTGTGAAATCTACGGACGATCAGTTGCAGTCAAACCCTAAGTGACATGTAAAATATTTGTACACATGATTTCCATCCTGATGAGAAGGTCTATGCATTAATATATATATATATATAGAGAGAGATATATATATATAGATATATAGATGGATGGATAGATAGATAGAGAGGCTGGCTGGCTACATCACATCGGTGAGGAAGGTTTTAGTCTGCATCAAATCTGTGAGGAAGGTTTTAGTCTGCTTTAAGTTTTTCTTTTGCTCTTTATACAAAATGGTTTCAAATCTCATTCTCATTCTAGCACCAATACTGCACGTCCTGCTTTTGGTGAAAGCTATCTCAAGTGTTGCCCACCTCATCTCTTGTCTCCTGCTTTCCAACAACAGGTCTACATGTTCAAGTATGACTCCACCCACAGCCGCTTCAAGGGTGAGGTCAAGGTTGAGGGTGACAAGCTGGTCATCGATGGACAGAAAATCACTGTGTTCCACGAGTGAGTTCCCCCGCCGGCGTTTAACCGAAGAGACTTTGACACATGCCAAATTAACAATAAAATCTCAGATTAAACCAGGGGTGGGCAACTGCGGCCCACGGACCGACCTCACTCAGTGTGGGCCAGGGGTATAAAAATAAATTCAAGGCAGACTTTTGGTTAGTTTAGGCATTAGACCACCAAAATCTGTACTGTACAACCCAGAACATGGCGCTAATGGCATTGGCATTGTCCATCCACATACTGTTTAATGTTAGCATTTGAGCTAATGCTATTGTAACAAACTATATCCAGGATGCACATTGCACATGCAACATTACTAATCTGATTAATATCACATTTGGGTGATGTACCCCATCAAATTGCTGTAGCGGGATGTTTTAAAGCTAGAGCAAAGTTTCTGGTGTCATCTGAATGGAAGAATTACTCAATTTAAATCTGAAAAATATAAATGTTGGTATAATAAACTTTGATTACCAGTCCTTTGCATCAAATTAATAGCTATAATTGGGAGTGATGGGGTTACAGTAGGCTACTGGTGGAAGTGCACGGTCACAATTTGGCCCTCTGGCAGTTTTATGTGGCCCTCTCTATTATCAAAGTTGCCCATCCCTGGATTAAACACTCATGTTTCACATCTGTGCTTTGATCTGTATCTCTTAACAGGAGGGACCCCGCTAGCATCAAATGGGGCGAGGCTGGTGCAGACTATGTGGTTGAGTCCACTGGTGTGTTCACCACCATTGAGAAGGCCTCTGTACGTACTCAATTCCTGTCTCATTCTCTTGAAAATGTGTCATGCTGTCCTGTAATCGGTGAAACGGGACCCAGATGTCTCGTATAGCATTGGTTGACTACCCCCCCCCCCCCTCCCCCTTCCCCAGACTCATTTGAAAGGCGGAGCTAAGAGAGTCATCATCTCTGCCCCCAGCGCGGACGCTCCCATGTTCGTCATGGGCGTGAACCACGAGAAGTACGACAATTCCCTCACGGTCGTCAGGTAAGAGTAAGGACCGGTCCCTCACAGAACATTTTATTAACATACTTATACATATCACACTTTGGTAAAAGGGTGTTTGATTTTTACAGTGTAGCTATTCAAACATGGTTTGTGTGGTTTTGATGTGTGATACTTGAATGTTTTATTTTGATGTGTAAAACATGGAAATGTAAGTTTATGTTTTTGACTGAACCATTATCGAAAATTCTACTGTGCTCTAGTTTGAACATAAGTGGGTCGTGTAATTCCAATGTCATGGATTATTGAGAGTATCGAGTTCTTCACTTGTAGTCTTCCAAATGTCTAATGTGTTAATTCTTAGGACAGGATACACATTTATCGAAAGCTTTTACTTTCTGCTCACGTTTCATGCTACAAAACGCTTTGTGACGCTAAAATGGCTCTACTTGGGCATGACGCTGTTCCTTTGATTCTGTACTTGGGCATGACGCTGTTCCTTTGATTCTCTACTTGGGCATGACGCTGTTCCTTTGATTCTGTACTTGGGCATGACGCTGTTCCTTTGATTCTCTACTTGGGCATGACGCTGTTCCTTTGATTCTCTACTTGGGCATGACGCTGTTCCTTTGATTCTCTACTTGGGCATGATGCTGTTCCTTTGATTCTGTACTTAGGCATGACGCTGTTCCTTTGATTCTCTACTTGGGCATGACGCTGTTCCTTTGATTCTCTACTTGGGCATGACGCTGTTCCTTTGATTCTCTACTTGGGCATGACGCTGTTCCTTTGATTCTCTACTTGGGCATGACGCTGTTCCTTTGATTCTCTACTTGGGCATGACGCTGTTCCTTTGATTCTCCATAGCAACGCTTCCTGCACAACCAACTGCCTGGCACCCCTGGCCAAGGTCATCAATGACAACTTTGTCATTGTTGAGGGCCTGATGGTAAGGATTAAATCACTCTTCCTGTGAACATTCTGGCAGAGGCCCAAGATGACCTTATGCCCAAAACATAACTTATTGAATCCGTCTCCCCCTGTCTTTGTCCATCAGAGCACAGTTCATGCCATGACCGCCACCCAGAAGACCGTGGACGGTCCCTCAGGCAAGCTGTGGAGGGACGGCCGTGGTGCCAGCCAGAACATCATCCCCGCCTCTACTGGTGCTGCCAAAGCTGTGGGCAAAGTCATCCCCGAGCTCAACGGGTCAGTGCCAAGTCCCAAAACACATTTATACTCTGATTAAAAAAAGAAAAAAAAAAAGGAGAATATCCAGCAAATCAATGAATGTACCGTAGTTTTTATCCTGACCTGCCTCCATATTTCACAGTAAGCTGACTGGCATGGCCTTCCGTGTCCCCACCCCCAATGTGTCGGTGGTTGACCTGACTGTGCGTCTGGAGAAGCCTGTGAGTAACACCACACCATTCATGACATTTGAACATTTTAAATGTATTCCGATTTTGAAGTGTACACCCCCTCCCCCCCCCCCCCCAATTATCTAAAAATTCAACAAACCCCTTTCCTTACTACAGGCCAAATACGACGACATCAAGAAGATTGTCAAGGCTGCATCTGAGGGGCCCATGAAGGGAATTCTGGGATACACAGAGGACCAGGTGTGTGCGCTTGACTGACTCTGATCTGAAAACAATCGGTTGCTTCTTAACATCAGTGTGTCATGGAATTGTTTTCCTCCGCTCCTCTGCAGGTGGTGTCCACAGACTTCAACGGTGACACCCACTCTTCCATCTTTGATGCTGGTGCTGGCATTGCCCTCAACGACCACTTCGTCAAGCTGGTCGCATGGTACGCCCTCATGCATGGGATGACCGTGATGACACACGCATGCCTTAATTTCTTAACATCCGAAACATGACTGTTTACTCCTGAGTGACTGTGCTTTTCTTGCCTCCGCTCAGGTACGACAACGAGTTTGCATACAGCAACCGCGTGTGCGACCTGATGGCCCACATGGCTTCCAAGGAGTAAAGCAACCGACCGATTGACCGTGATTCCGATTCCAGAGTTGTGCATTTGCAATAAGAAATTGTCTTTTCTACAACTCCCCATTTATCTGCCTGAGGATATGTCCCCACAGAAAGCAAGCAAAAAAGGTTTAAATTGATGACCAATATTTTTTTTTATTAAGTCCCTGTTCTGTTCTGGTGCGAGATGTGCGAGATGGAGTTGAAGGTGTGAGAGTCTTTCTCTGTCTGTGGTACTGAGGTACTGCATTCAGTGGTGGAATAAAGTCCTCTGTTTGTGAGATATATGCCCTCCGTTCTCCTTTGTCATTGTCCAGAGAAACTCCTTTTCAGGCTTCATCTGGGCCCTTCTTGAACTAACTTCTCTCGCTCTCTCTAAAAAAAAAAACTACCACTATTCCTTCAGAAGTTGTAGCTGTCTTAGACAAAAAAAAAACTACCATTATTCCTTCAGAAGTTGTGGCTGTCTTAGACTGTGTTGCATAGTTGATTTCTCTATTGCTGACAAAAGTGTTATTGTAAGTCGCTTTGGATAAAAGCGTCTGCCAAATGACGCAATGTAATTTTAGTATGATTTCTGTGTGGTGCTGATGGACAGCTCCTTTATCGTTAAAATAACCAAGTGCTCCTAGAATACATTATTTGTGGGCCACAAACACTTTCAAGATTTTCTAGTGGGCCTTGAGTCAGAACAAATCGATAGAGAACAGTTCCAGTGGCATTCACAGTGACATTGCTAGATAGACCCAACGCTTTGAACAGGATCCTCATTACCACGATCTACATTACATTAATTTAGCTGATGCTTTTGTCCAAGGAGACTTACAATAAGTACATTGTGTCAACTACTATTATCAACTTTACAGACTCTTGCCCCAAATCATCTACCCTTCTCCCTTTCCTCCCGTCTTCATCAGTTACCCTACCATGGTGCTTTATAAAACTCAAGTCACATGTAGTTTTATTTCTTTTTGGTCTGTGGTCCGGTTCAGAACCTGGGCAGTCGAGGGTAACGGTAAGGTGGTGATATTCACTTGCAAATCAGAGAGAGGGTGATAAATGAACCACTACACAAGATACTCTGGGATAAGCTCTGCTGATTGATTTGAAAAGGCAGGATTTAAATGGCAATGCTAGTCAATTTAAGACTTCTTAAGTGTTCTTCATGTGGACTAGGTCAATCCAAGCAATACATGAGGACATAAACCCCTCTTTCCCGAAGCCATAAAGAGGAGAATGGGACTCAGGCTTGTGATGACAAATTGTCAAACATATGGTCATATATTCCCATGTTATGAATAACATACAGGAATTTAACTAATTCTTTAGTTTCCTCTTGAAATGATACCTTTTTGTTAACTAATTTACACCCCTGAAATGGTCGTAGAGGGTGATACTGTTGCCAAGGGTTGGGTTAGGGCTGAGGGATTCATAGTAAATGCTTTAATTTCAATCCTGAAAATTCTGTTTGATCATTTCACTAGAGCTGCAGTATGTCGGTCATTGATTATTTGCAGCTCTCTTGAGTTTCTTCCATTTCTACATTTCATGCTTTGGCGGGTCTGGGGATCTTTTTTGGATGCCAGACAAAAAAGACGAAAACAATACCTGATAAGCATACATCCTGCAGTTAAGGCTTCAAATTTGTAGTTTTTACAGTACATCCGTATTTTCCACCATTTCCGGCACACGTTTACACTTCATGTAAACTACGTGAAATTGCTCCCTATGTAAAATATGGGGAAACACTGGAAAATACTAAAACACAGGAAAAACTACAGAGAATTCATGCAATGTCAAAAATGTCTGGAAGTTGAAAAAAAAGTCACTTTTTATCAGCTACTGAATATATGTTCTGTTTATGGTGTCAATTTTGATGTTAAATGCAATGCTAAAAAGAGTGTTATGATTTGTAGATCAAAAGGGGACAAAGATCTCACTTTCCCAGCTTTTTATTTGTCAGAGAATGTTCTATCTGTTTCTGATCAAACAAAACATCTGGGACACTTCATTTCAGATCAAATCTGATGATGACATGTATAAACAGCACCGTATGTTATATGTAGGCTACAGGCTAACATGTTGGTAAGGAAGTTCCACTCATGTTCTGATGATGTTAAGATGAATCTCTTTAGGGTCTACTGCACCCCTATTTATACTGCCACCTTGTGGGTGAAGTATAAAAAAAGAGAGCTTCCACAAACTTCAGGTTGCTTATAATGACTGCATGCGGATAGGATATTGCTGAAAACCCAGGTGGAGTAGAGCTAGTGACCTGTTTTGCAAGGCAGGAGTCAACACTTTTCAGGCCTCTTGAGAAATCTGATGTAGCTACAAATTTATTTGTCGACTGAATGTTTCTCAGAATGCAATAATCATGATGCTGAATAATCCTGGTCTTAGTGCTGTGTGAGATACCAGTCACAGATGTGGAAATCTTGGTACAAGTGTCTTTTATAGTTTTTACTGTCTTCTCTTAATTGTGGTATATGTTTTTTATGGACCTTTGTGTCTGCCAATAAAGCTGATTGATTGATTGATTGATACCAGTGCAGACTGCATGATAGCAAAGAATATGGCGAAAGTGGGTGGGTCTCCAGACACTTGACATGACGTTCCCTATTGCCCTATTGCAAGTGGGCCGCTAATCATTTGTACAACATTATGATCTTAGTGAAAAACGATTAATTATGCAAGGCTATTATTATTATTATGTATGAGAATGCATTTCTCCATTCTTGAATTGTACTATTATTTAATTTGTAATCAAGTATTCATTAATTAGCCTATTGCAGACAGCCCCTCACTTCTAGTTGCTGATTTCTGTGTGGTGCTGATGGACAGCTCCTTTTATCGTTAAATAAAAAGTGCTCTGAGAAGGCATTATTTGGCCTCCATACTGTTGTTTACGGTAGGATGTGGGCCGATTTTTTAGATTTTCAAGTGGGCCCTGACTCGGAAAAGGTTGGGAACCGTTGTCTTTTAGACTAAAAATGTAAGTTAAGTGTCCTAAAATTAGGCGTTTTTAAAAGTTTCTCCTAAATCAGCAAACCTTGAGATGTTTCGTGAATATGACACCTGCCCTGGACTGCAAATGACATAAAGATGCTTTCTGGTATCAGTGCCTATATATCCACGTCCTCCACATCTTCTGCCAGCAGCATATGGGTACAAATATTGAGAAGCTGATTGTGGGCAAGGAGACGAGTCCTATGTTAGTGTTTGGACTGTTTTAGACTAATATAGGCTACTTTCCTAACGGAAGGATGCATCTTCCCATGAGAGAATTTGACCCATGGGACTGTGCACAACACAATTTAAGACAGTGTACCTACTGTAATTGATTATCTATACACTTAAGGCATGACCGTACAATTATTAAGGACACAGTGACATCTAGTGGTATAAAATTAAGAGAGCAGCAAAATACCAGAGACACTGCGGAGCGTGTCATCATTCAGAAACCACACCCAAAATGGGGGAAAACACAAACTCCCCCCAATCCTGGCGTTCTCCTATGTGTCAATTCCGTAGTTCAGCAAATGATGACGATTTGTTTTTAGAAGCAGGCCCCAGAATGTAAAAATATAAACAGGCAACTAATTAGTAGCCATTCTCAATTGCTGGACTTCTTTTTAATTCAAGCAGGTACACTTGTCTCATCATTATTGTGGTCGATAGTGGGATGCAGTTCAGCACATGTGATGAAGTGGGCCTATTTGGTATTATTGGCAAGCTTGTGGTGTTTTTTCTCTCCGGTATTTTTATTTAAATGCACAGCTATTGTCACTGGTCACTAGATGTCTTATGTTTGCATGAATGGATGTCCGTTATATCCAACTGAGTGACTGGAAAATACTGTATTTTACACACCGGTTCATACTTTCCCAGCTGGTGAAGCATCTGCATCTATGGGACAGTCTCTAATTGTGTAGTCCTAGGTATGTTAGAAACATTAAGAAGCTAGCTGATGTAGTTGGGCCAAATGCAGTATACAAAGTACATATAAGAGGGGGGGGGGGGTAGAGGAGAAAAAATAAAAAAAATACAGGATTACAACTATATGCTGTTTTGGTTGGTGTGATTCTGTCACCAACATCTGCTGCTTTAAGAAAATCGATCCGGGCAAGCCATATTCCCTCAAAGATATCTGGCAAAGTGAGATTATACATTATTCTCTCACTAGGAATACAAGAAGTTAGTTCACTGAGCCAAAGAGAGGGTGGTGATGGGAGCTTGTCTTTCCATTTAAGGGCTATACACTATTAGCTGTTGCCAAAGCTATTCTTATAAATGTTGATTTGAGGCCCTTCACTGGCAGTGCTGAAGTGTCCCCTAATAGAGCTAGCCTTGGATCAGGTGGGATATTTGTTTCAGTTATCATAGACAGACATGTTGCCAAATACTGTTTGCCAAATTGCCAGTTAGACAATTGAGAACATTACATTACGTAATTTGGCAGATGCTTTTATCCAACGCGACTTACAATATCACATTTTGTCAACAGTAGAGAAATCAACTTTGCAACACAATCTATGACAGCTACAACTTTTGAAGGAATAGAGTAGCACCTCTGAGGCTCAGGTGTGGATGAAGGAATAGAGTAGCACCTCTGAGGCTCAGGTGTGGATGAAGGAATAGAGTAGCACCTCTGAGGCTCAGGTGTGGATGAAGGAATAGAGTAGCACCTCTGAGGCTCAGGTGTGGATGAAGGACAAGAGTAGCACCTCTGAGGCTCAGGTGTGGATGAAGGAATAGAGTAGCACCTTTGAGGCTCAGGTGTGGATGGCTTCTCTGCAGCTGTAGCTTTTGACTGTAGGGAGCTTACTACCCGAGTCAGGGCTTGTATTTAGCATTCAGTTGATGAATTAGCTCATCTTTAGAATTTGTGACAGGGTTAGACTTTTCTTTGTTCAGCTCATAGTGTTAACTTCACTACATTGTGTGTAAACTATCTTTGGTCAAATGCTGCTCCCCATGCTCCTAGACCTAGACCATACATGGGCAAAACGCGGCCCCAGGGCCGGACCATCTCAATCCGGCCCCCAATGTCATCAAAGAAAAACAAAACAACCCCCAAAAACTTGATAAAATGCACAATTATGTTAGTAAATCCCATCTGCTACAGCCATTGGATTTGTATCACTATTATATCGGGATATTAACAAGAAAATACCAATAACAGCGGGGGAGAGGGTTAAAAATAGGGAGACTCCCACGTGTTGGCATGTATGATGTCCAATGTGTGGCCCTTCACTTACTTTATGTGACACTATGGCCCTCTGGGAAGAAAAATTGCCCACCTATGTCCTAGACCTAGCTTGTTGTCTACTTGCTTTAGGAGTGCCACATGGATGACTGTAGACTGTAGAGCACACATGGGCAAAATACGGCCCACGCCCCCTGTTTGGCCCGCGATTGAATTGCAAAACAAAACAAAACAGTGCACCTGAACGCAACATGCAAGATACCTGACGGCTGAACAAGTGTCCAAATGCTCATGTCATTCTGGCCAATACTCCACTTCTGTTATAGCATTTCAGTCTGGAATATGGAATATCTTTCAATAATCTTTATGACTAAAAGGCTAAAAGTAATCTCATGTGAAAAGAAATTACTGTTTTACATTGAAGTAGGAATTTAAATAATTAACTCATTGGTTTTGGATTTATTTAGCTTCAAGAGTGCCTTTTTATTTGTGTGACCCTCAACACAGGCTTTGAGAATCCCGGGCCACTTACTGATACTTATGCTTAAATGAACCCACTCAAATTCTGGTTTATTTCAAGAAAAACATTTCGGCTAGTGGAAATTCTAATTGGCTGGTAACTTTAAAATCTAGCAGCCATATTGGCAGGTGGTCAAAAAAGTTAATTTCAAGCCCTGCAGGGAGAGCAGGTGGTGACATAGGAGTGAGTGAGAAAAGGATCAAATATTGGTGGTTAAGACTGAATAATCACAACTGTTAATTTAAAATGAGTTATTCCTCTAAACCTGGCTTCAAATGCCCCAAATTCTTCGCACTGGCGCCCTCAGCAAAATCTTGGTAACGAGGAATTTTTTGTGTGGCCCTCTCTATCATCAAAGTTGCCCATCCATGGCTTACGGCATGAGAATATTTGTTCGGCCCCCGGCAACAATCTGGGTTTCTCATGTGGACCCCCATGAAAAATAGTTGCCCACCCCTGCTGTAGGGTCTGATAGGAAGGGCTGTACAGTAACTCGCCTAATATCATACTTCTCATTGAAACCCTGATAGACTGTGCAAAGAAACACATTCTGACAAAGTACCACAGTGCCTCCTACTGGCAATACTGAAACACTCCAAGTAAACCATGTCGTTTCACTAGAGACAATAGGCGCTTTCACACACAGTCATAGATTGTGCAATATTGCCATTCAGAAGGCCCGCAACGCTGGCAGCCTTGCCACAAAAATTGCTTTCACACAAGACCAAACAGCCCTGCCATATTTCCACCTCGGAGTGCATTTTCAGATAGCATCCACCCCTCCCGGATTGAAATGAGGGTGAACGATGGGCGCTGAGTTTCATTATTATAATTTATCAAAGTCCGACAAACTAAAATGATGCTGGTCAGTGGTCACCAAGTCCGGTGAAAATATATTTATATATTATATTATAATATAATAATAATATTATTATTATATTATATTGTATTATATTATATGTTATATGTTTGGAGCAGGGGAGTCTGGTGCAGCGCACCAGTAGACCTGGTGAGACGAGGGAGGAACCCGGCCGGGTGGCAACCCACAGAGCCCGGTCCCTCTATACGTACCAGAGCCTCTCCCTCCCCCGGTCCCGGTAGAGTAGTTCCGGAGCAGCGGATTGAGTGGCCCTGACCGCGTGACCACCTTCGACCCTCCCTATAGGGCTGACCAGAAGCGTCATGCCCATTGTAACTGAGGGGGCAATTGCCCCCTCAGATTTTTGAGAGGTAATTTTTTTTTTTTTTTTTTTTTTTTTTTAATAAACATAGGCTATAATATTATAGGCTGTGTATAGTAGTTGAAACATAGTTTCAAGTTTACGTTTATGTATGTTTGTAGTTAAAGCAGCTACGAGCAACTTTTTCGATTGTTATTAAACAGTATAAATTTAATATCAATGCATCACATCTTACCTCTAATAGTCGACGATACCAACGCAGAGTAGTCTCGCTTGAACCCCGAGTGAATCGGCCAGTGTTAGTGTGTCTGTAGCCAGGGCAGATCAGGAATTGAAATGTAACGGTTTGCAGCAGCCACTTCGGCCATAACCACAAAATAACTTCCAAAAAACCTGTTAGAATATAACGAGAGATGTTCCCGCGAGTATGCATGGCGTTCACATTGTTTATGTTATGTTGCTAGGCAGCGCAAACGGCGTAAAAAGGCAGCTGCGTTTCACTTCCTGGTTTCACTTCCGCGTTTCACTTCCGGGTTACCCGGTCCGGTCGCTCTAGAGAGCCCCCTGTTGGCGCGAGTTTAGACAGACTATAGACTTAATAATCACCTAAGGGAGCAATCTCAGATACACACGGCTTTGGTCTCGTCGACTATTAGAGGTAAGATGTGATGCATTGATATTAAATTTATACTGTTTAATAACAATCGAAAAAGTTGCTCGTAGCTGCTTTAAAACAAAAACATAAATACTGTATAGGCTACATACAGTACAACACAAAAGGCTGTTATTTACCCTTTGTTGCCACCTGGTGAGTAAATATATATAACTAAAACCATTAGAATTGACAACCGGTCCGCGACTTTTTTTCCCATGTATCTACCAGTCCTTGGCACAAAAAAGGTTGGGAACCCCTGCTCTAGAGGAAAGATTTCTACCTTCTGAAAAGGCAATACCAGCCAAAATAAACATTGTGTTACATTGCTTTGAAACATGTGGTCTCCCTTTTTTGTCAAGTCCATTGAGCCTGGGCAGTGGCAATGTACTTAGTCTGGTGATTATGGATCTTTCCAGGAGGCTGAGAGCAGTTTGGAAAATAGCCTTATGGTTACACCTGCTTGGTTTATGGTTTAAAATGAGATATTCCTCTAAATCTGGCTTCCAACCCCCCAAATTTTTTGCCGCCCTTTGGGCGGCGCCAGAGTTCGCCCCCTCAGATTGTTGATTTGCATGACGCCCCTGGGGCTGACCGTGGGTAGCTACTGGGACGTAAGTTGGGGCTTGGCCAGCCCCGGCTGGGTCACCTGGGCGAGGGTGTATGATGTTGCGAGACCCGAAACATCCTATGACCCCAGGGTACATCACTGAGGATACGTCCCAGTTATGCATCCATGCAATGTTTTTTTCTTTATATATACATATTTTCATGTGCAGGTTATTAAAGGTAATTAAATCCGGTTATCGTTACATTGGAAACATCAGCAGCTTGTTTTAAAAAGCTTAAAATACTACCCATACATCATATCAACACACACTGTACTTTTGTTAAAAAATGTATATACTCACGTCTCTCTCCCTAGGTTATACTTCCAGCAAAATTCTAACATACATACACATAATACAAGACACTCAGATCACCTTCACCCCCCATACTGTCACAGACACTACCAATAACCAATTTTCAATATGCTACAGAGGAGAGACTGCATGAAATAGGCCACGCCCATCACAGGGGAAAGCGCTCCATTCACTCCCATACACCAGTGTCATTTTCCTTGAATTAAACATAGCTAAAAGCTGTTGTGTGGTGGGCTGCGCAGACGACAAATGTAAAAAATCGCCAAATAAAGTTTTTTTGTACTCCCGAGCAAAACAAGGAAGCCATTGAGAATTGGCGAGAAGAAAAATGTAGATCTAGCTGTCAAAGAAGTTGGAGTGTTCATATTCCGTATATATGATCTTTGTGTGCAACACGCGACCATGCACACGACATAGGAGAACGCCAGGATTTGGGGGGGGGGTTGTTTCCCCCCGTTTTGGGCGTGGTTTCTGAATGATGACGCGCTCTGCAGTGTCTCTATGGAATCAATATATCCACATAGCCAAACACGCATCATCTATTGAGTCACTCATCTTCACACATTACACCTCACACTGCCTTTAAATCTTTGAATTTCTTTCAATTTGGATCAAAGAAGAAGCATATAATTTAACGTGTGTGTATGTGTTTGTGTGTCACAGTAAACCACTAAGTTAGCTTGATAAGCCAGCTAGAGTAGCATCACGTGGGCCTGGGTGAATAAAACAATGTACATGATGAATGAGGCCAAGATTGGTGTTGTGACCTAAACACTTGAGCTTGCTGCATTGAGATAGAAGCTTGTTCCTCCTGCAGACACTGGAGGGGCTCTGCAGCAGTTTAGATGCACCGGTGCTTTTTCAGCTGCTCAGACCAAGTGAAGTTTGTCTTACACCTGTCACACCAGTAGGGTTTCTCTCCACTGTGAATGCGTTGATGTAATGTTAGGTGAGTTGAGCGACTGAAGCTGCTTCCACATTGGTCACAGGAGTACGGCTTCTCTCCAGTGTGAATGTGTTGATGGGATGTTAGGTGAGCTATCTGTCTGAAAATGCTTCCACATTGGTCACAGAAGTATGGCTTCTCTCTACTGTGAATGTATTGATGTCTTGTTAGGTGAGGTAACTGACTGAAGCTGCTTCCACATTGGTCACAGGAGTATGGCTTCTCTCCACTGCGAATGCGTTGATGTAGTGTTAGGTGATTTGAGCGACTGAATCTGCTTCCACATTGTTCACAGGAGTATGGCTTCTCTCCACTGTGAAGGCGTTGATGTCTTGTTAGGTTACCTGACAGACTGAAAGATTTCCCACACTGCAGACAGCGGTGGCATTTTGGTCTGTTGGTGTTTCTCTGTGTCATCGAGGACGATGGAAAGAAAGATCAGAACAGAGTATGCGTGTGTGTGTGTGGTGTGTGTGTGTGTGTGTGTGTGGTGTGTGTGTGTGTGTGTGTGTGTGTGTGTGTGTATATATATACACGTTTTATTCTACAGTGTATTACAAAAGTACGTTCTCCCATCTGCTGTTAATTACCCTTTAATTTGAGCTTAGATAATGAATCGACATTAGGAGAGAGTTGCATAATGTTGTCATTTGTCACAAAGTTTGACACATTTTGGGCCAATCATTTCGGAGAAGAAAAAACAGTCAGTAGTCTGGATTACTATGAAGGTTCACAGTAAACCGGACGGCTAGAATTTTCCACTCAGGGTATTCCTGACATGGCAAATATTGGCACTGAGGCAATCAACTATAACTCACTGAGAAACTTTTATCACATTGCAAAGAGGGAAATTAATTGATAAAACTTGTTGGACAATGGACAGAGGCTAATCACCTTCACCTATCCCATAACCCGGAGGGTCGTTGGCACCACAGACGATCTGTCGATCTGTCAATAAGCTCTCTCCATCTCTCTCTGTCCTCAGCACAAGTGAGTCCATTCTATTACGCATGGAGAGAATTACAGCATATTGCATGCCTCGCGCACACACAGCGATTGCGAGACGGGAATCTGATTGGTTTGTTTGATGTAACGCCCAGCATTGCCTGGCCACACCTGTGAATAATTCTGGTACTTAAGTCTGCCCAAATCCCGTTTGTGCTGGCATTTTGGGGGCACAGATGATTTGGCACAGCTCTAATTTGTGCCTGCGGCAGCCGACAGGTGCCTTGAACGTTTCCGCATCCCCGCAGAGAACTGCATCCCCACCATATTTCGGGGCTGTTTTAACTTAGAAAACAGGGACGTCACGTCTACCCAGACAATTATATCACTTTTAAACAGGTACATTTCTGTATAAATCATTACAATATGCTCCCGTGAGGTGGGGATGCGTTAAGCTGCTGCCGGGCGGGGGTGCAAAACTCGGCGAGACCTTGAGGGAAAACCAACGAGGTACGGTAGAAGTGAGCGATGAGGAGGAGGAGGGAAGGACAACGAGGACGAGGCACAGTAGGCTAGAAACGAGCACGCTCTGTTTCTAGTAACTTTAAAACAGCCATGGTGTCATTTCGCTGTTGGTGAGGTGACGCCATTGATGCTGACATTCACGTCTCTGTAGTGTCTCTGTAAATGTGTTTATCCCTTCAAGAAGTTAAATACTTGCAAAAAGTAACTAAATATTATGAGACCTTACGAACGTTTCTGGCATTTTGCTGGTGGATTATCATGTTTTAAAATCTGAACTTTGGCAGGATGCTACAGGGTAGGAGTGGCTCCGTCCGTATGCTCTCACCTCCCTGCAGCATCATGCTGGAAACCCCTCTCCCCACACTTTTCTGAATGTTTATAGGTGCACATTGGAAACCCCTCTCCCCACACTTTTCTGAATGTTTATTCATGAGTTTCCTGGTGAGACCGTGGGCACTTCCATGGCACTCTCCCTCCCTGTTTCCAGCTGCCGGTTTCCTGTTTCCGCCCAGGACCGTTCATAGTGTAGCGAACCAGAGTTACACATAATGTGGTGAGCAATAGAAGTGTCTCGATTGCAGATAGGAACTGATGTGTGGGAGTGTTACTGGGGGGGAACACTATGCTTGTGGGAGACTTCCAGGGAGACAGAGCATGCGTGTGGCAGTCTCCGGATACCGCCTAAGGAGAAGCAGCTAGCTAGCTATGGGCGTAGCAACCGCCGAGAGTTGTAATATGACTAACTGTGAATAAAGAACCCTGTACCAGCAAGAAGCCTCTGATTCCATAAATACCAGGAACGCTACATTGGCGTCAGAAGTTAAGCGGTGAATATTGCCTCCGTAATCGGCGAGATGGTGAACAAGTTCCTGAGGAAAGAGCGGAGAAGAATCAAACGAGAGGCGGGAAGAGAAGGAGCCGGGGCAGACAGCCAGGCGTCCGAAGAGGAGGAGGACAGGGCAGCCACAGCCGCTCCTGCAGAGATCCAAGCGGAGCAGACAGTAGGAAGCCGGGTGCTAGTGGGAGTGAAGGCCGAGCCAGACGACATTGTCGCCGTAGCCATGGAGGCTATTCCGCAGCCTAGCGGGGCTAGCCTGCGGGCCAGTGACGGGGAAGTGGCGCGGATCGAGGCGGCACGGGACGGCGCCCACCGAGGCAAGAAGGAAGTGACTCCGCCGAAATACAACGGTAAAGGCGAGTGGGAGCCATATTGCACAATGTTTAACGTGGCAGCGGACATGAATGGCTGGTCAAGGGAGGAGAGAGCCAGCCATCTGGTGATGTCCCTCGAAGGCGAAGCTATAACGTGCGTGGCGGCGATGGCCGACACAAAAGACTTAGATGTGGTGATGGCGGCCCTGCGGAGGCGTTTCGGCCAATGCAAAGAAGAAGGCATCGTGGTGGCGGAGCTGTGTAACAGGCGTAGACGACCGGGGGAGTCGCTGCGGGCACTGGCAACAGACATTGAGATCCTCAGCCGGCGCATATACAGCCGGCTGCCGTCAGAGTCGCTGGACGAGTTAGCCAGAAATTACTTTATCCAGGCAATCGTGCCGCGAAGTCTAAGCGATCAGGTAATGCTGAAACGGCCAAAGACACTGGAGGTAGCGCTGGAGTTGGCGCTTGAAAGAGAGACAGTGGAGGGCTGGGCCGTGAGCGGCGACACGGGGAGAGCCGCCCCCGTAGTGAGAGTGGTGGCGGAGAGCCCATTACAAGAAGAGCCAGCGTGGAAGATGGCGTTGGCGGAGCAAGGCAACATGGTGAAAGAACTGTCCGAGTCGGTGCAGCAGCTAAAAGAACAACTGCTCCGAAGCGCGACTCTGCAGCCCGCCCCCGCTCGGCAGCCCACCCCGCGGAACGGTGGCTGGGGCAGAGGGAGCATGATCTGCTGGGGCTGTGGGCGCCCCGGACATCGGGAAGCAGAGTGCCGCCGGAGAACGTGGAACCAGGGAAACGGCACGGGGCCCGTCTAGATGGGGCGAGACGGGTCTCCGATGTCACATTCCCCGTAGCCACGTCGTCGCGGGAGGGAGCCCACCGACATCAACGGGGAGGTGGGGCTCCGCCTCCCCCCGAAGTAGACGACATCGCCGGAGCTGTCAGCATGCAGAACGGGCCGCGCTATATGAACGGCTGCCATGTTCCAGTCTACCTACAGGGGAGATACTGTGTCGCCCTGGTGGACACGGGGTGTACGGCAACGCTGGTGAACGTCAACATGATGCCCGAGGGAACGCTTCTGGAGCAGCCAGCGGCACAGCTGCTGAGGACAGTATCCGGTGAGTTGATGCCGATGAGGGGAAGGGGGTCCGTGATGATAACAGTGGGGGGACAGACAGTGAACTTTCCCGTATGGGTAGTAGAGATGGCGGGGCCCTGTATCTTGGGAGAGGACTACTTGACGCTAAACCAATGCACAGTAGACCTAGGGAAGAGCACACTGACGTTCGCAGGGGGGCCAGTAGTCCAGATGGGTCACCCTCCCACCGCTCTAGGGGAGCGACCTAACGTCAATAACATCACTGTATACCGCGTCACAGTTGCGCACGAGCCCCACCCAGCAAACCAAGCCCCTCCCCCAACCCAGACCCCTGCCCCGCACCAAACCCCTCCCCCAACCCAGACCCCTGCCCCGCACCAAACCCCTCCCCAAAACCACGCCCCTGGCCCACCTCCGAACACTTTCCCTCAGCCACTGCTACAGGCGGAGGGGGAGACCGAGAGGTTAGAGATGCTGAGAAGATTGCACCAACGCCAGAGTGAGGGTTTAGAACCCCAACAGAGCGAAGAACTGTGGCGAGTACTAGAGGAATATAAAGACATTTTCGCAATGTCCGATGATGAGCTAGGCTGTACCCACCTGGTGCAACATCAAATAGACACTGAGGGGGCGCGGCCCATCATGTCGCATGCCCGTCGAGTCCCAGCAGCGCGGAGGGACATAGCGAACAAAGCTGTAGAGAACATGCTGCGGGCGGGGATCATTGAGCCATCAGAGAGCCCGTGGGCGTCGGGGGTAGTGTTGGTGAAGAAGAAAAATAGCTTGAAGATGCGATTCTGCGTAGACTACAGGGGGCTGAACAAAGTGACTAAAAAAGACGCGTACCCGCTGCCCATCATTGAGGAGCTGTTAGATGCGGTGGGGGAGTCATCCTGGTTCTCATCCCTAGACCTCCGCAGCGGGTACTGGCAGGTGCCCCTCTGCGACGATGCCAAGCCAAAGACCGCCTTCCGCACCGAGAGGGGGCTGTGGCAGTTTCGAGTACTCAGTTTCGGTCTGTGCAACGCACCAGCAACGTTCGAGAGATTAATGGAGAAACTGCTGGGAGGCATTCCCCAAACCGAATGCGTCGTGTACTTAGATGACATCTTGACACACGGGGGCTCGTTTCAGGCAGCTGTGGGGGCGTTACGGAAGGTCCTGCAGAAGATAGCAGAGGCGGGTCTGAAGTTACACCCAGATAAGTGACACTTCCTGAAGAGGAGGGTGGAGTTCTTAGGGCATGGCATCGGCGCGGGGGGTATTCGCACCCTGGAAGAGAAGACACGGGCGCTCGTAGAGTGGCCCACCCCCAGAGACAAGGGAGAACTCGAGAGCTTCGTAGGGTTAGCCTCATACTATAGGAAATTCGTAAAAGGGTTTTCTAAAATCGCAGAGCCACTGTTCCGGCTAAAGGAAAAGAACACAGACTTCCACTGGACGACAGAATGCCACCGAGCCTTCGAATCCCTCAAGAAAGCGCTGACCGAGTCTCCGGTGCTTAGAGCACCAGACCCCACACTGCCGTTCCTACTGGACACTGATGCCAGCAATGGGGGTATGGGGGCCGTGCTGTCCCAGACGGGGCCGGACGGGGAGTGGGTGGTGGCGTACTTCAGCAAAACGTTTGACAAAACAGAACGAAACTACTGCGTCACCCGCCGGGAGCTCCTCGCCGTCGTAGAAGCATTACGGCACTTCCGCTACTACCTCCTGGGACAGCCTCGGTTCACCATACGGACCGATCACCCGGCGCTGCAGTGGCTGTGGTCCTTCCGGGAGCCGGAGGGACAGGTGTGCCGCTGGTTAGAAAGGATGGCAGACTACAACTTCACCATAGAGCACAGGGCAGGGGCATGCCACGTCAACGCAGACGCCCTGTCACGACGGCCCCAGAGAGAGGGTGTGTGTACTGCGAGAAGAGAGAAGGAAGGGAGAGAGAGCTCCAAGAGGAAGCGAGGATATGCCCTAACCATACGAGGGACGGACCAGTGTGCAAGGCGCTGCGGGTGGCAGAAGCGGCAGATTGGAGGGCCCATCAAGAGAACGACATGGAGCTGTTGCCAGTACTGCAATGGGTAGAAGAGGGCCAGAAGCCGCCGTGGGAAGAGGTGGCCGGGGTCACCGACGCAACCAAGGGGCTGTGGTCAGAGTTCGAAACCCTGAGATTGAGCAACGGGGTGCTGATGAAGTCCTGGAAAGAGCCAGCGACGGGAGAGAGCAAGTGGCGGAAAGTAGTGCCAACGACGTTGAGAGAGGCGGTGTGCAGGAGCTGCCATGGAACTGCAGGGGCCGGACACTTTGGGGTAAACAAAACCCTCCGTCGCCTTAGGCAGGGTTTTTATTGGGGGAGGATGAGGAGAGACGTGCAGGACTTTTGTCAACGTTGCGACCTCTGCGCAGCGTACAAGGGTCCGTTAGACCAGTCTCGCGCCCCACTCCAGCAGCTAGCAGCAGGGGCTCCCATGGAGAGGGTGGCGGTGGACGTGATGGGACCATTTCCGCGCACGGACAATGGAAATCGATACGTCCTGGCCGCCATGAACTATTTCACAAAATGGCCAGAAGCATACGCGCTGCCCGACCAGGAGGCGGGAACGGTGGTCGACGCACTGGTGGCGGGCATGTTCAGTAGGTTCGGAGCACCGGAGACCCTCCACAGTGACCAAGGGAGGAACTTTGAGTCACGAGTGTTCGCCACCATGTGCGAGAAACTAAACTAAAAAAGACGCGGACCACAGCACTGCACCCCCAGAGCGATGGCCTGGTGGAGAGATTCAATCGGACACTGAAAAAGCAGTTGGCCATCCTCACCGAGGAGCACCAGAAAGACTGGGACACACACCTGCCTCTCATCCTCATGGCCTACAGATCTGCCGCCCAAGAGTCCACCTCCTGCACACCCGCTCTGCTCATGTTAGGCCGAGAACTGCGGACACCAGCGGAAATGGCGTTCGGCAAACCACCGGACGCACTGGATGTGCCCCCGGGGCGAGAGTACGCCAGGAGGCTGCAAGATCGGTTAGAGTCCGCTCACAACTTCGCTCGAGGCCAGCTGGAGAAAGCGGGCATGAGACAAAAAAGGAACTATGACGTGAGGGCGAAGGGAAACCATTTCCGGGGGAAGAGTTGGTCTGGGTGTACGCACCCCGGAGGAAGAAAGGGCGATGCCCTAAACTGGACTGTCACTGGACAGGCCCATGCAGGGTCCTGGAGAGAATGGGGGAGGTGGTGTACCGAGTGCAGATGCCACTTGGTGGCAGGAAGGTACTCCACCGGGACAGGTTGGCCCCGTACCGGGGGGGGTGCACCCTTCCCCCAGATCTCAGCCACCCAGCGGTCTCACCTAGACGTGCTGGGAGAACGAACCTGTTTCCACAGAGAGGGGCGTCCGGCTATGACCGGACGGCCACCACCCAGGGACTTGAAGTCTCAGAGACACTGCAGGTGGGGTCAGCCCCACAGGCAGAATCACAGGGAGCAACACGGCCGCGCAGAGAGCCATGGGCTCCGGGACATTTCCAAGACTTTGAACGTTATTAAAAAAAAAATAAAAAAAAGAGGATGGTGGTGGTTGGAAATGGATGTAAAAAAAGAAAAAGATGATATACATGGCATGAGATATTGTGGGGGATGAAGGATGTGGGAGAAAGGCTGGAGGATGAAGGGATGGAATGTGTTTGAAAAAAGTGCTAAAAAAAGAAAGAAGGGTTGGGTGTGTTTTGGTACAGGGATGTGTGGGTTATGGTGCCAGCGTGGGAGCTGGCCTTATTGTTGGGCGGGGAGTATGTAGCGAACCAGAGTTACACATAATGTGGTGAGCAATAGAAGTGTCTCGATTGCAGATAGGAACTGATGTGTGGGAGTGTTACTGGGGGGGAACACTATGCTTGTGGGAGACTTCCGGGGAGACAGAGCATGCGTGTGGCAGTCTCCGGATACCGCCTAAGGAGAAGCAGCTAGCTAGCTATGGGCGTAGCAACCGCCAAGAGTTGTAATATGACTAACTGTGAATAAAGAACCCTGTACCAGCAAGAAGCCTCTGATTCCATAAATACCAGGAACGCTACAATAGCGAAAGAGACTGAAAATAATCATAATAATTGTTGTGACTTTGTACCTACCTATGTCTTGTAATGATGCCCCCCAGCACAATAATTTCACACGTGCATACTTGTACAACGGAGTGACAATATCTTGAATCTTGAAAGAGAGAAGCTCTTTCAATGACCAAATAATAAGAGTTCCGGTTTGCATGTTTAGCCTTCAAAACAAAAGCGGCCGCTATGCAACCACTAGGGGTGCACCGATTGATCGGCAAGCAATCTGTATCGGCCGATTTTGACCTCAAATATGCAATTTTTTATATAAAAAAAAGAAAAGAAAAAAAAAATTATAAAAAAAAGCCCTATCACTAATCAGGCTTTCCAACGATATAAAATACAATGCCAATTGGTATTATTAAAGGGGAGAAATAATCTACCTAAAATAACGTTTCCAAACTTTCTTTGAGGAGTTTATATATCGGTGATCGGTGATCGGTGATCGGTCGATGATCGGTTGGGCAGATATTTCCCATAGGTGATCGGCAATCGGTGATCCTCCTGGCAGCATCCATGCACCATCTCAATTATTTCTGTCTTCCCTGTCAGTGTCATGATATCAAGAACCTCTTCTTTTCCATAGGCTACATATAATTATCCCGATCTTATTTTCCCTCTACGGTTCCTGTACAACCATGCTATCTTAATTTCTTTCTCCTTGGACACTGAACAGATCCCGCAAAGTGATTTCCGTCACAATGCAAGCACTTAGCTTGCTCTTCCTCAGTGCGCCTCTCTTCACGACAACTTTTTCTTTCTACTACATACAGCCGCCACACATAGTCCATGAGCCAGGTCACTGATCGGGCTCAAATGGGTGGGCAAATTCTTGTAGCTATTTTTTTCTTCCTATATATGTCCACATTATTTATTGGTATGATAACCTTTGCAGACTGGCAGCTTAGTGGTAGTTATCATGTGTTGAATATATGGACCCCTAGAGCAGAAACCTGAGAATCGCGCCTACTGCATTTTCGGTATTATGGGGCTTGGTGACTACCCAGGATGCCTAAATCCATGCAATGTACATTTTTCCTTGTACCCAGATATCTACCATGTTAATAATAATTGATTCACCTTAAAAATATGATATGTATGTCTCTGAATTTGATGAAAATCACAACATATTAATGAAACAAGCATACATTTTTCCATTTATGCTGTGTATTTAGTGACAGCAGAGTAATATCTATCTTTTGTTTGACACCAGATTAAAAATCTCACAGATCTGACCTTTCCTCAGGTACCAAATGTATGCCTGTAGCCCCTGTAGTTTTAGAAATATCCTTATTTAATTGAGGGTACTGTATGTTGTTTTAGGCGGAATTTCAAAAAACATGTAATATCCAAAAAAGGATCCAATTGTAGAGAAAAGGCAGGAAGAGGGAGTAAAGCAAAATATATATATTCAGAGTCACATCAGGCAGACCACGTAAAACAGACTGACAACTAAACACTGACCAAACAAAGGGAACAAATTTATATACATAACATGGGTAATCACAAAACAAGAGACAGGTGGCAGACAACTAAAGACGGGCTAATGGCAGGATAGGAACAACCGTGACAATTAAAGTACTGTATTTTACTTTTCCAACAACAACTTAAAATGAACTAATGAGCTTGTTCCTTATGTCACAAAGAATGTGAAGCACACTATCAGTGTGTCAAGTGTGAGGGGTCCTTACTTAAGATCAGTCCTCCATTTCAGTCCTCAGTTTCAGAGTCAGTCAGGTCTTCCTCCATGATCATCGTGTCAAGGTCCTCTTGGGGCTGATTGTCACATGTCTGCAACTTGCACATGTCTGTACATTTCAAGCCACTGCTTAAGCACTGGCAGTCAGATCCCCGCATCCACTCTATGGTGAGCTGGCCATCGTCCTTTCTGGCCCAGCCATGCTCGACTGGGCTTGGGACTTGTGGATGTTGCTGAAGACTGCCTCTCCAGATGCCAGTCTGGTAGTTGGCACGCATGGCATGCATGAAGAGGCAGTCCTCACACGGTGGCAGCTGGCTTGACTCAAGCTCCCCACGCCGCATGCAGAAAAGTTGGTGGCGGGCTGTGTTGATGTCCTCTGTTGTCATGGATGCTGTGTAGAGTTTGCATGTGAATGCTTGCAGCTTCTTGAATAGGTCTGTGGATAGTTCCCAGGACTGTCCCAGATCATGAAACACTTCTTGGAAATGCTCTGATGTCATGATGAGCTTTAAGGCTCTGAGCTTCCAACGGCTGCGAAGGGACTCAACGTGTCATATCCAGTGTATGTGTGCATGCCAATCAGAGCATTACAGACACCATCTCCCAGTGCTTGGCGTAGCTTGGTGATGTCAAGGTACCTAACCCGGTTCTTCGTTCCACATTTCTGGAACAAGGGACAGGAGATATTGGCAGAGAACGCCAGACAGAGCAACAACACATCAGTGTCATCAGCTGTCACTACAACAGCGCTGTAGCCTTCCTCTGCGGCATGAGCTGCATGCAAAATGATTATTGTGTCAGCCTCTTCTTGGTTCGACTGCAGGCCTGCAACCTCTGCCCACTGATCCTTGGTGATGTGCAAGCAGCTTTCCTCATTTGCGACGTAGAGCTGCTTGTCGTTCAGCTTGTCCCTCAGCTTGGGTGTCTTCCACTCGGCCACCAGGAACCTTATGAGGTTGGCCTTGTTGGCTGAGCTGCTGAGAAACTTTCTCCATTGCTGTATCTGGTGACCTGGTGCAATGCTTCAGAACTGTATTCCTGTGGTGCACCCCCTGTTCGCTCTCTCTGCGTTCTTGATTGAGTCATCCAGATATACATTGAAGACCACATCGATGCTCTTGCTCCTGGCTCATTCATGCAGGATTTGAGTTAGGGCTGAGTCTGCAAGTTGAGAGAAGGTCTGGTCATTGCCCTTCATCTTCTGAACCAGACTCATCCTATCAATGATGGTAGCAGATGGCCCAGGGATGGTCTCTGCTGGTAAGACCTGCTTCTCCAGTTCCCTGGCCATGACAGCTTTGTTTGTCTTCCTCAGTGTCCCGTCTCCATTGGCGAGTGCCCATGGCAATGGCCCGAGTGGGTGGGAAAGGACAACACTCATCTGGAGATGGCGGCTCTCTGCCACCAGGACCATGTGGGCAAAGAGCTTCCTGTCAGCCTCCAGAACGACTTTGTTTGGGTTGCTTCTAGAGGGCTTCTTTCGGATATCTGAAAATGTCTTCAGCTTCTTCTTTGTCATCCTGTCATGGAATTGGGTCTTTGGTCTTTCGCCTTCAAGCCGATCCTGCTTGAATGCCTCGTATGCTTCCGTGCCAATTTTCTGGGCAGTAAGAAGATCCCTTGCTACATCTGGAGGGGGAAATGTGCCTGTTGAAATGCTGACAAACTCACTTTTGTTTGGGTCGAAAGGGTTCGTCCAGTCATCTTCAAGAAGCTTCACAATGGACTGCACATCTGCTTCATCCCTGGTGATTCTACAGTAGCAAGCTAGTGATGACCGACAGCAGTAATCTAGCTACGTAGCTATGAGCATAACTAGCTAATTGAAAGCAGTTCATCTTCACCATCATGCCATGATTATATGACAGAACCAACAGCAATAATCTGCTAGCTAGCTAATTAAATTGAATTAACTAGTTATGCTCGTAGCTAGCTAGCTACGAGCATAACTAGTTAATTCAAAGCAGTTCATCTTTACCATCATGTCATAACTATAGCTAGCTAGATATGACAGGACCGACAGCAGTAATCTAGTGCTAGCTAGCTACTAGCATAACAAGGTAATTCAAAACAGTTGATCTTCACTAACATACCATAATTAAATTATGAAGAGGTAAAGCTCTATTGAGCATATGCACTCACCTAAACAAAGTGTTGAATAATACCTTGTCATGGCTTCAACATATTGGAATGTATTGACAAAACTGCTCACAGCAGTATCAAAGCAGATTTTCTCCCACGCTCCTCCGCGTGGCTCCATCTAGTGGTGCAAACAAATACTATCTGCAGAACATCTCTGCAACTGAAAAAGTTATCTAAATTATGAGTACTGGCACACAAATTGTGAAATTTTGCAACATCGGAGAATGCCCACTATTCACGTATGACATTTCTGTGGTCAAAATAGTGAATGCATGATAAGTATTGTTAAGCTAACTCCTACAAAGGTTATCATACCAATAAATAATATGGACATGTATAGGAAGAAGAAAATAACAACAAGAATTTGCCCACCCATTTGATGCCAATTAATAACCTGGCTCATGGACCAAAAAAATCCTCTTAAGCCCACAAACATGCTTTTTGAAATTCCGCCTAAAACAACATACCCTCAATTAAATAAGGATATCTCCAAATCTACAGGGGCTACAGGCATAAATTTGGTACCCGAGGAAAGGTAAGATCTGTGGGATTTTAAATCTGGTGTCAAACAAAAGGTAGATCTTACTCATTAACTCTACTGTGACTAGATACACAGCAGAAATGGAAAATTTGATACTTGGTTCATTAATATGTTGTGATTTTAATCAAATTCAGAGACATACATATCATATTTTAAGGTGAATCAATTAATATTAACATAGTAGATATCTGGGTACAAGGAAAAATGTACATTGCATGGATTTAGGCACCCTGAGTAGTCACCAAGCCCCTTAATACCGAAAATGCATTAGGCGCGATTCTCAGGTTTCTGCTCTAGGGGTCTGTATTCAATGCATGATAACTACCACTAAGCTGCCAGTCTGCAATGGTTATCATGCTAAAATGTGAACTAGAGATGTCCAGCAAGTCAAAAAACACAACTAGAATTTGCCCACCCAAATGAGCTAATTTGGTGAATTTTGGGGTCTTGGCTCATGGACTAACACCCATACTCTTGACAGCAGTAACACCAGCCACCAGGAGCTCTTTCAAACGGTCTAACCCTGTAACAAACATAATCACAGTACACATAGGCGGAGTACACATAGGCGGAGTTTGACTTTTAGCTCTGGGGGGCCACTTCTGCAGGAGACACACACACACACACGCACGCACGCGCACACACACACACACACACACACACACACACACACAATCTTTTTTTATTTTTTATTGGCCGTTTTACATTTGAAATTTTGCCCGTTTGAAGCCAGATTTAGAGGAATATCTCATTTTAAGGCTGGCATCATCATGGTCTCTCTCTAATTATTGTTTAATAAGTATAAGAATGGAAATATAAGAAATATTAGAATATGAGTAGAATTACAGAATATTAATACTCATTATTGTATGTTTAGTAATGTAATGTATATTATAGTGCTTCACAGTTCACTGTTGCTTTTGACCGTGCTCAAAGACACTTTACAAATACAGGATAAAACAACTTTAAAGGGGGACTTACCCCCCCAGATATGTGACAAAACGGCATGCTGCTTATTTGAAAAAACCTATGGGAAAAACGAAGAAATGAACGTCTCCTCTTGTCTCACTATACTCTTTGGCTGTGCTCAGGTCAGGAATTTTTTACCGGAAATCGACGCCATGACAGTTTGCCCACCGCCTAAAAAAAAAGTTATATGAGAGCTACAAAATCTTTATAAATATCAACAACTAGCCAACGCTGGTGGCCTGTATGGAAACAGCGTTGCTCAAAATGGTTGAAAGTTATATCAATTTGGTCATTCAGTGGCAAACTACTTTATTACTATTACTTCATGCGTACAAGTGACTTGATCTTCTCTCTGTGCCTCTTTCAATAGCATAGTCCACTAGGGGGCCCTCCACAACTAAATACCACATAGCAACAGACCTTTTGAGTATATGGTTTATTTGGCCATGCCAAGTAACACAGATGTTATGTGTGTAGAAAAGGCTCCAGGTTGGTGGCGTGGAGCTGACGCGATGACGTCACCCACACACGTTTTCCCCACACGCACGGACACTATCTAACTCTCTCCCTCTTAATTGATACGCGGGTCATCAAAGAATTAGCGCTCCTACCGTCTGCAGAAAGCCAGCTGAGAGACGAAAAGAGAGGTGAAAGGAAAGACGGGCAGTTCTCATTAAGCTAAGTCACCAGTCCTCAGTTCTCCCTGTGTTTGATTCCTCCGACGTGCGGTGTGCGTCGCTGAAGAAGAGTAAGTGGACACTTTAAGTTTTCCTCACTGTTTGCACCAAGAGATGGTGATGGCGCACGTGTTTCAGATCTCGGCAGAGAGCGTGCGTGCGTCCACATTAGAGGCAGTGAGCCTCGTCAGTATTGGGAAGAATGATGTGGAAATTGTAGTGCCTGTTGAGTTCAATGTAAAGGGTGAATTGTGTTTGTTGCTGTGCCTTTATATCTGTTTATTTAATTACTGCAAGTTAAAGCAGCTACGAGCAACTTTTTCGATTGTTATTAAACAGTATAAATTTAATATCAATGCATCACATCTTACCTCTAATAGTCGACGAGACCAAAGCCGTGTGTATCTGAGATTGCTCCCTTAGGTGATTATTAAGTCTATAGTCTGTCTAAACTCGCGCCAACAGGGGGCTCTCTAGAGCGACCGGACCGGGTAACCCGGAAGTGAAACGCGGAAGTGAAACCAGGAAGTGAAACGCAGCTGCCTTTTTACGCCGTTTGCGCTGCCTAGCAACATAACATAAACAATGTGAACGCCATGCATACTCGCGGGAACATCTCTCGTTATATTCTAACAGGTTTTTTGGAAGTTATTTTGTGGTTATGGCCGAAGTGGCTGCTGCAAACCGTTACATTTCAATTCCTGATCTGCCCTGGCTACAGACACACTAACACTGGCCGATTCACTCGGGGTTCAAGCGAGACTACTCTGCGTTGGTATCGTCGACTATTAGAGGTAAGATGTGATGCATTGATATTAAATTTATACTGTTTAATAACAATCGAAAAAGTTGCTCGTAGCTGCTTTAAACGCCCAAACCTTCATGTTATTTGTTAGATTAAAAATGGGTTAATATTCTGTATGAGTGCAGAGGAATAATTGTATTGTAAATGTGAAGATACTATGATAAGCTACATGTACATCTAGGTTTGGATATAATTACGGCTAAGTTAATTCAGTTATTGTGCATGTAAAGTCTGTCTACTTAGAACCTGCTAAGTTTCCGCCTTACACATTGAGCAATCCTCATCACCGAAATGGACTACATATGCTGTAGGATTTAATTTGGAGTTTGTTAATTAATTAATTAGTTAATGACCCTTGGTGATATATATATATGCGTATATGTATATGGATAAGAATAAGATTATTTTACTGATCGTGATTATTATTGTTTGTTTCATAGAACCACACCCACCTGTCAAATAAACACCTTGAAAGGAAGTTCTGCCTCCCTGTACTTACCATACACCCCATGGCGACGGTTTAACTGCTGAACCATACAGCCTCTAGAACAATGTGTATATCTTTCTCTCCCCCTCTCTCACCACACACATGCTATGTCTGGCAGTCTAGTGTAGGCCATTGCACACTGGCCCACTTAAAATATGTGTGTTAATGTACAGGATCAACTTCAACATGACTTTTATCCTAACTGCTTTTTTCTTTGGTTATCTGTCTGTATCACACACATCTATGTGGCCCTCTATGTATAGATTAATTTGTATATTTTTTAACTTTATATATTTTCTTTGATGTTCACTTGATTGAGGTGTCCCACCTGACCAGGTCATGTGACTGAATCAGGTGGGTATTTAAGATGGCGTTTCTCCTTTGTCTAACAGTCTGAAGAAGGGCAGGGTGCTGCCCGAAACGTTACCCACGGTGTTGCAATAAAAAAAAACTAATTGGAGCCCTTTGCAGTGTGCAAACTTTTTACCATTTTATTTGCATTCATCACTGTAAGTTCGGCACCTGCCCTACTAGGCTGGGATGTGCGTGTCTCCCTTCTACCTTTGAAACTACTTTATTGCCATTGACTCCCATGTAACGATCGTTAACGCGAGGTTATCGGCCGGCGGCCACAGCAGACCACAAACCCAGGACAAACACGCTCTGAATACGCTCTAATGTAATCACAATGGGAGATTTCTGCACGTTATTAACTTGTCCAACTTGTCCTCTACACTGCCATGAAGTCCGTATTTAATTTTCGTTTGGGGTGTTTTCGTGATTCATGTCAAAAGGTGGAGTGCCATGAAAGAATCACCCTCTCGTTTAGCGAGTAGCCTGCATCTGGGCCGCAGCACAAACACAACATTCTTCCCCTCCCTCCTCCTGGTTGAGTGGTTCTCAATGTGGGGTCAGGGGACCACCAGTGGTCATTGAGAGGATTCCAAGATTCTCTGTTGTCTCTCAACCTAATATATATGGAATTCTGGACAAAATCATATCTATGCTACATAAAAAAAATTAAATAAAATCTGATTTGCATCTGAGAAACCAAATCTCATCATATTGGGGGTCCATGGCCCCAATGTGAACTAAATTAGGGCTCCTTAGTATGAAAAAGGTTGGGAATGATTTACAGCAACACAATGCCATTTCCTTCCTTTTATTTCTATTTATGATCATAGTGGCTTTTATTGGTAGTATTGTTACATCAACACATGGCCATCTTGGTAGGAAAATAACAGGTGATTGTAATCAATTAACAGGTGATTAACAGGTCAAGTGACACAAACAGCCAATGAGCTGTGTGTATTCTTGTAGCGCCATATTGGTAGGAAAATGCTTCTGACATCATGGGAATAGGCTTGGAGTTGTGAGGAGCCGGGAAAGGGTACAGGGGGAGTAGGGGAGTTACTATCTTGAAATCCCAGTCTTTGGTTCATCGTGACGTCAGGTTGTAGATTTAAGATTCAAGATTCAAGATTTTTATTGTCACTCCATGGTACAAGTATCACGTGTGAAATTCTTGTGCTGTGGACTCCGTTTACAACATAGTACAAATATAACAAATATAACAGGGCATATGAGTGCAAAAACAACAAGAGACACAACAAGCAATAAGGCAGTATAGTGATAAGACAAGTCAGAGACAGTGGCATATTCACTGCACATAGGTGCGCATGTCGTGTGCATACTTTAGACGTGATTCAACATTTTAAATTCGGCGTATTTGACATACAGGTGCAAATAGCATATTCCTTATTAAACATACAATTAAACTCGGCGTTTTAAATTCGGCGTATTTGACATACAGGTGCAAATAGCATATTCCTTATTAAACATACAATTAAACATTAGACATACGTAATGGTAGCAGCTACAGTACGGTACAGTACGGCTACTACACTATTTGTGTATGTTAAGGAGTCTCATGGCCTGCGGGAAGAAACTGTTCCTCAAGCGATTTGTGCGTGCTTTCGGAACCCTGTATCTTCTCCCTGAGGGTAGCAGGGAGAACAGGCTGTTGTGGGGATGGTTTGTGTCTTTGATGATCTTCAGGGACCTCCTGAGGCACCGCTGTTTATACAGTTCTTGCAGATCTGGCAACTCACATCCTGTTACGTGCTGGGCCGCGCGTCTCACTCTCCGTAGCGCCCTGCGGTCCATGGTGGTACAGTTCCCGTACCAGGTGGTGAAGCCGCCAGTCAGCAGGCTTTCAATGGTGCCTCTGTAGAAGTCCCTGAGGATTTCTTTCCTTAGCCCAAATTTCTTCAGGCGCTTGAGTCCGTGTACCACATTTTGTGCAGTTTTAAAAGCTGAAAGTGTTTTGGGGGTAAGTTACACTTTAATAAAGAGAGAAAATATTTAAATAAATGAGAGAGAGAATTATAGGTCAAAAGCAACAGTGAAAGGGGCTTTTTTGGAAAGATGACAATGAGTATGAAAGACAATAGGCTCGTTTGAGATGACTGCCGCCTCGCCTGGAAAGCAGATGAGAGCAGTCAGGCGAGGCATCAACAAGTCGAACACCCCAGACTGCACACTCACTGCTGCTTTTCTTCTTCTACAGTTTTGTTTAACAGCGGTTTGTAAACAAATTAAAAGATGCATTAGCGCCACCCACACTCACTGCTCAAATGACCCAGCCCTTCAGATTACTTATTTTTTTTATTTTAAAGTAGGCATTACAGGTGGTATTTATGTAAAATATGGAGTGACAGCTTGGAATAGATATAAAATGGAAGTTTCTACACTTCACTGTGGGTTTGTGATGCACCTGGGTTGAACCAATGGGTGCTCAGCTTGATGCGTCATCCTCTGTCATCCGCAGTCAGGCGCAGTTGGTGGGGAGCAACTGCGGCGCCTCGGTCCAAATCTGCGCCCGCCTCGCTCTCACGAGAGTCCCGTGGCTCACGCAGTCGGAGCAAGTCGGACAACTTTTCTAACCATCATGCAACGGGGCAAGCAAGGCGTTGGTCGAATCTGCGCAGAACTTGCTCATCTCAAACGAGCCTAATGAGTTTTGGCCTGTCAGATGTGACTGGGGAGGGCATTCCAGAGGGAGGGGGCGGGTGCAAGGCCCTGTCAGAGCCCCCCCTGTCACAGCTTTAGCAAAGAGATACCTGTGATTCTTGTCAAAGTGGATATAAATTGTATGATCATATTCAGCCAGACAGTGAGATGGGGGCTTTTTTTTTTTTTTTACGACGGGGGGGGGGGGGGGGGGGGGGCAGGCCCCCCTGGCCCCCCCATTAACTCCGCCCATGTGCAACTCACCTTCTAAAATCAAACACACGATTCACTATTTACTCTTTTCCCTTTACACCGCATACACATTTTCAACCTCCAACAACGATTCGACGTAGACCGCTTACCACACCTTTCTTCCTGATCTCAGACCCGAGCAAAAAGCACTTCACACTCGCACATTGTTTTCCAATCACATCAAGTTTCAGGACCTTTTGCCTCTGACATACACTCAATAACAACACTCCTATATCCGGATAGAACGCAAATCACCAACCAATATAGGCTACACCAATATATCTCCCACCACATGCGAATCCTTAAATACCCCATCAGACTTTCCGACAGCCATAATTCCAACAAGGACTCCTTCCTTACTGACTTGATTCTAACTTCCTCATTGCTAGATCAACTCAACTGCTTTCTTTTATTTAAATCTCCGCCATCTCCCGCTTCATCTTCCGTTTCCTCTCTTCTTAGTTTCGCGACAGAGCTGTCAAACTGAGCACTCGGGCACTCCCATGGGCACTCCCTGCATGGCTCCACTAACCAATCCGAGCGAGTCGCCCCACCCACAGGATACTAGTTCTTCTCCTCGGGAAGAGCCTGATGACGCGAGGTTAATAGTTTAAAAATGACAATATTATACGTTTTCTAATTGGTATTGTGTAATGGTATATTGACCCCTGAAATATGTAAAATTAGGTAGAATGACCGTTTTCACTAACTTGCCTCCGGTATACAGATGCAGGCTATGTGCTTATAGTGTTGAGAGAAACACAACTGGGGGCTGTGTTCTCTCCTATATTCCCCGACACGCCAAACACCATTCAACATTCTGTCCGTATAATGCTGCCTTCAATGCCTTGCTTATCGACAGTCAAAATATGCTAGGTAGGTAGAACGTGACATATAACCTTCCACTAGAAATCACTTTTCAATTCGACATAGACATAATTAACTAAACAGCACATAATTTGTTGCATAGATTATAATTGATTCGCTAGATGTTCTCATTCTATTAAAAATATCGTGGAGGGCGGCGGTAGCGAGCACGAGCAGTGTGAAACAATTGTCTAAAAGTTTGAATTGTATTTGAATTGAGTGCTGCTTGGTGGATTATATAATGTATGCCGAATTGAATAGTAGCCTACTTCTACCGATTCAGGAAAGAACGTGGGTCATTTCATGAGTGATGTAACGTTACATTCGCCGATAAGCAAGGGCCACATTAAATTGCCAGATTTCTGTATGGAGAGTCGCGTCACGTATAGCTAGCATGTATAGTGTTCTCATCTTTTCCCCAGGAGGCTCCGCTTCCTCAGCCCCTTTGTTCGGTCTAGCCGGTGGGCTGAGTCAAAGAGAGGCTGTGCTGTGCTAGCCTAGCCTAACAAATCCATGTGTGTGGAAACGACGACAAAGGCGAGAAGAGGCCAAGGTATTATTTTGGAAAACAGACCAAGAGTGTTATCGCGACCATTTTTCAGAGACCCCGACGGGAAAGTTGGTTTTAAGTGTTGCTGATGCTGCGTTGCTTTCTGGAAGCTGGAGCTGTGTAGCGGTGATATTGTACGAAAACACTGACAAAAGTCTGGCATCTTGTCATCGATAGCGGCTTTATCATCCTGAAAATGAACCGGCAGGCTACCATTAAGCCATCACCAGTCTATTGCTGTCAGTGTGCAGTTGTTGGCATCATCCACTGATCCACAGACACCGACTCTCCCTTTCAGTTTCTGCTCAGCATCCATATTTGCATCCCAGGGAGTGGCAGCCACTAACCCCCTTTTCCTGGCAAGAAAATTGAAAGTTTGCCGGTTATTGGACACCCCTACACAACGCTTTAATTCTACAAAGGAAGGTGAGTATTTAACTGCAATAATGTACTTTTATATCATTTCAGCTGATGGAGTCAGGGTTGAAGTGAAGGGCAGTCTGGACCACGTTGCCGCAGTAGCTACAACAATGGATCAAATTGGCGTTGTTAGATTTCGTCGAGGTGCGCATTATCCTCCAAAACCATCCAACCACTGTCTTCAGTGAAATTAGGTGGCGACTGGAAAATTAACCACCATTAGTGTATGCTAGGCTACTGTTTGAAAGCCATGGCAGTCGGCACCCCATGGCCCCATTTATTTAGTTTTTGTTTGTTTATTTTTTACTTAATTGTATTGATCCCCTCTCAATAGGTTTTAATAGGAGTGATAGCTCCAAGATGGAAAATCCCCCTTTATCCATCACTTGAATGTTGGTCGATAATCTGGAAAATGACTCACTAGCATCCATGAAGCTACCTGGTTGCATTCTCTCCTAACACCCTGTCTAGTCTAAAATCCTTAATCAGACATGTGTATATTGCAATGTACAACATCAGTATGATTTCATATGGCCTTTATTGGGCCGTGATTTGTAGACCATGCTCCTATTCGCATAGGCATAGGCCTCAATCATATACATCTACTTGATCTAATGCTAGTTAAATGGGAAATTGACCAATAAGGAACATATAATTAAATGGCTTTGAGGAATGAATAATCATGATCATCGTTATTTATTTAGCTTATTTTGACCAAATGTACTATTACTATGACTACTACTAATACAAATACAATGGAAATGTAATGTTTATTGAATTAAAAAAGGTAATACAGTAAAAACAACTACATCAAAAACAACACTGTCACCTATGGTCTATGTGTTGCCCAATGCTACCACACTTACTGCTGACTAATAAAAGGCTCCATGGAAGGTGGTGGAGGGTTCAGCGCCCTGCTCATGGGCACTATAGCAGTGTATAGTGTGGGAAAAGTGCTTTTCATTCACTTCGCCCCACCACAAGCCATCGTTTGGGAATTCAGACAAAAGTCAAAGGCAATACTCCTATATCTAATGGCTCATTTATACTCCATTTTCATACGTAAATAGATGCGTCCATTCCAAACAGTGTAATCGTCACTGCCCACATACTTCCATGCGTCTTTCACATTGGTATCATGTTAAGCAATACATTCACCAGTGGGCAGTAGAGAGTCAAATGCATGAGTGTGTGTGTGGTTTTGCTGCGTTTCATGCGTATCTGTAAGTTTTTTTAAGACGGACAGAAAACGCACGAAATTAACGCAGAGTACGGACAGAAGGCTCTGTCCGTCTCCGTCTTTAACATAGAGTATAATTGGACCTTAAGTCTCTGCCAAAGATGCTCTGATGTCTCCTAGAATCTAAGACCCCCAAAAACCTTATCCACCTTATTTCTAGCTGCCATGATGCCTTACGTGAAATATGGGAGCTTCTTCCGGTGTAAATCCTCCCAGCCCCATGCCGCTCCCCCTATTATGTTGCTGACACGGAGCCTGTCTGCATCTGTAAACGATGTTTCAAAGCTGCAGGCGAAGGGAGCCAATCACGTCCAGCTTGCCTTGGCCAAACATCTCGCTAATAATTCAAAGAGCAACAGGTTAGCGGATGTGATAGATAACATTATTACATTCCCTCAAATAACTCATCAAACAAGTGTTATTTCTTTCTGAGAAGCAACTTTTTTTTCTCACAGAGTTTGATGAGGAAATGCACTGAGTACGAGCGCCGCAGGCAGACCCTCGGCCAAGTAGGCTACGTTAACCAGCTGCAACAATCAGTCACGTTTTAGACCGGACCTTGCACCCATAATCATTTTACAGCGGGACATTAAAAAATAAGGTGGATAGGCTTGAGTTCACCCCCCGCCACTGCCCAACCAAACCAACTTCCCGGTGCGCATGCATTCACACACTGATTTCATACACTCACTGAAATCTTTTTAATACTTTATAGTTGACTTAGCTTTATATAGAATACCGGAACATTAAATAATTGGTATGGGAGATTTAATCATCATGAGAGAAAAATAATTGTAATTTTTTTGGGACAATCAACCCGTGACCCCCCAAAATAATCTCGCGACCCCCGGGTTGAGCACCACTGTCCTAGATAATGGGTGTCAATTGGGTGGTGAGTCTGATTTGATCTTATATGATAGTTTGGTGAGGTAGTAGGTGGAGGAGGTAGTAGGTGGTGAGGTAGAGTCTAGGAAAGAATATATGGGTTAAAGCATGGGAAACTATTGTTGCACTTTCCCAATATACAGTAGACGTGCGGCTACACATTTTCTGTGGCTTTCCAATGATGTATTCTGATAATTGCCACAGTGAAAAATAATCATCATCTAGTTACTTTAGGCAATCTGTGTAAATTATAAACAAACACAAAAATCTTGAAATCAAATCACAACATTAAGGCCTGGACACAGTATTAGGAGAGAATGCAACCAGATAGCATCCCATGTGGGATTTTGAAATTGAATTGTGTCGGAATCCAGATCATTTTCCCTCATTGACCAGGCTGGGAATTTTGACATTTTAGGGGCAAGACCATCTGGCCTTCGTCATTGCAAAAAAAAAAAAAAAGGGCACAAGGCAACATGCCAGGGCACAATGGCAATTGCTCTATTGACATCGTGAAGAGTGGTTTTTCTGAAATGAGCCAATTACACATCCTTTGCACAGGGCAGGCTACATTAAACTGAGAGCACTGACACTTTTAAAGCAACTGACAGTAGCAGGCTGGTAGCAGGGCAGGGCACTGCCAAAGTGGCCTTGGGGATCTCAGGGAATCACGGCCAGAGGGAACGGAGACCATGGCCTCCATGTAATTCTCACCCTGTCATTGACCAAGTAATAATATCTTGCCTTTCGTCATACGTTGCTCCACTTATCCCTAGACATTTTGTCTGTTTTTAAGAAGTTTGGAAGTTTTGGGTGCATATGACATTCGATGCAGCAACTTTGCCTAACTGTCCTAGATCCAGCTGTTTCTCGCAGGCATAACATAAATCACCTCTCATTATATATGTCATGCTATAGCTTAACTGTTCCTGCATCCCTCCGCACTCATCCCAACAGCTGAACATGGAGAGAGAGAGCTGACGTTCCCACATCTAGTGCCTGATCCACAAGCCTTCAACACCCGGGGAGAAGCTCTCAGCTCCTGGCCATCTCCCTGCTACTGTAGAATGAATATGCTCAAGTCCAGTGGACTGAAAATCCCTGGCCGGGGGCCCAAGCATTCCAGCCCAGTGGGAAGGACCTCGGTGGGGGGAACTTCCAGCCCTGTTGTCCCCAAAGACAGTAAGTTACTCCCCCATCTCCCGACCCTGTGGGAAAGAAAAGGGATCTATGTGTCAGTCATTTCCTGTCATCACCGGAAGTGACTGTTTATTTGCATTTATAACTGACTAGAACACAGATATATTAGAATACATGCACACGGTTTTCAGACAGGAGTGTTTTTTGCTCATTTGTTTGCTTGCTAAGTACAAAATGGAGGGGTGCCGCATTCTCTTAATTAAAACTATGCTTATTTATCTCTAGAGAATATTAAAGGTCCCAATTCGTGCAGCTGTAACCTCTTAAAAACGTGTGTCTCTGGTCCATAAACCATGATTCTGGATTAATCTGTCGAAAATATAGCAAGCCCGTTTGTTGTGACGGAGTTCTCACTTCCTCATCTGGTCGCTTCCCAAGAATGGCCTGTTTCTATAATATATTCAGAACTAACAGTTCCCATTGGCCGCTGAGGGAGAGCCCGCCCCAGGCTCCCAGCGGCCAATCAGATTAGCGTCTGTGGACCAGCACGCTAGGTTGCGAGTTATCGTTAACTTAACGGTACTACGCTAAAGAGGACATCTCAAAATGCCTAGACTTACCGAATGCACATCTGCAGTTGCTGGATCACGTACAGTTGGCGTCGCTCCAGCTAGAAGTGTTAATTTTGTGGCTATAGACTAAATCGTGCAGGTAGCTTGTGTGAGAGGGACCCGCGCAGTATGCAGGAGGAGGCTAGTGACGTCGATATTCTCTCCAGATTCCTCTCTGGGCAAACGACGCGTTTGGGGGTGTGGCTTGGAGGAGACTGCAGGGGGACGCTGGATAGGGACAAATCCAACTGTGGCAGTTCTGAGCGTGTGACCACTCATTACAGGGAGGGCTGACAGCAGTATATATGCATTTACAAGTAAAAACAGCTTTTGCACGGAATGGGACCTTTAAAGGTCCAATCCATAAGTTCTAACTATTACTGACATCAGTGGCCGTTGGAGTAACTGCAGGCAGCATGTGCACGAGCTGGTGCGCGTGCACCATACTCGCACACGCCCAAGCAGCTGCCTGGCAACAGCAGGGGTGTTGGTTGCTTTATGCTTTGTAACCTTAGCTGATAAAAGTCACTTGAAAATGGCAACCTGGACAATTTATTGCCCAGATCAGCCTCGAGATGCCCAGGAAGGATTCTGCATGAATTAGCGGACATTATTGTGGCATGTTTGGCTGTGTTTTGGCTTGTGTTGGCTGCGGGGAAGTGGATACTCACGTTAGCATGAGCCAGGAAATAGCCTGCTCCCCCTATATTATATGGTACAGTCTAATGCCTGGGGTTGATGTGAGCTGGACACGACCAAACTGAACAGTCAAACAATGTTCTATAAGCATAACAGTAGTAACGGTAGGCATAGTTATGACTGTTACATTATCCACAGGACAGTAATGTTATTAGTGGAGCTGGGTGGTAATCTATAACCTATTAGTGATGCGCGGGTCACGGTTTTTTAAGGCCCACACCAACCCAACACGTCGTCAGAGCCAGTCCGCACCGCCCGACCCGTTAAAATATCTGAAAATTCCCAACCCAACCCAACCCAGCAGCCCGCAAACGGCCAATTTAATGAAATATGTCTATATGTATGTATATGTATGTATATGCAGAGCTCTCCAAGGTATCCAAACTCTGTCCCCCTCTCTCTCTCTGTCTCTCTCTCACACAGACACACATACACAGACACGCGCATCATGTGTGCGGCAGTGTTATTGCTGCATGCGTTGCGCGGCTGCTTCTTTCATGTCATTTGGAGTTCTTTCTGCTTCGTCAGCGTTACAAACTCTAAATAGCTATTATCTGTCTTTCTTCAATTAATCCAAGGTCTTTAAAAGGAGGTAGCAGGTAGGCCTAGGCTACAGAAACAGTGTTCTTGTTCTTTCCAATTTCTTTTAATTACCTCATGCGCTCTCAGTTGGTCATGTTGCAATAAAGTTGACAAATAGATCACAGGCCATTAACAGAAAATTTGCGGTGGGATTCGTTTATGGACACTTCAAATAATAATTACAACGAATAATCCTAGGCACATAGGCTACCTCATTTGAAGCGTTCCTTCACTCCACCATGTAGGCTATAGTAGAGTGCAGCAGGTGCAGACGGCTTCAGACTCGAAGACTCGCCTTGTCTGTCTGACTGTGTGTACATGTGCATCTGCGTTTGTGAGAGAGAGTTCACGTTTTATAAAGGGTTAAGGTCCTTACACATTGGGAGCGTTTTTTTCGTGCGATTAATTCGCACGTCAATAATATTTTCCGAACCTATATCAGTCAATGCAACCGTGCATACCAACGGCGAAGTTTCGCTGAGCGTTATTGCAGCATTTATTTTTTCGAACCACGGTCGATTTTCACAAATTCGCTTCCGACGTGTACACATCTGCGGCTGTGATTGCATCGCTCTTGATGTGTAAGGACCCCTTAGTCTGCGACTCTGCGTGTTTCACTTCTCTAACTCTAAGTTACTTAGTAATGTTGCTTTGTCACATTCTGAGCCTGCCCCACCCGCACCCAGAATATTTTCCAAATTTGCCAACCCAGCCCGCCCGCAGGGCGGGTCAGCCTGTGGGACCCTGCGGGTTTTGGGTAGCCCGGGCATCACTATTATCTATATTAGTTAGCCGTGTTTAGCATCAAGCTAATGTTATAATAGGCAGCCTCACAGCAGCTAACTGCAGTCAGTCAAACAATGTTCCATGACCATAAGCATAACGGTAGCAACGTTAGGCATATTTGCGACTGTTGCATTATCCACACAAGACGGTAATGTTATTGGCGGAGCTTCTCACTGGGTGGTAAATCCATTAGCTCCGCGTTAGCAACCAGCTAACGTTATCTATACCCGGCCAAAACCACATTATCAGAGCAGCTAATACAACAAGCTAATACAACAAGGTCCGAAAACACAGCCCCGACTCTAGTTTCCTCCCGACATTGGTCACATTGCTGCTGTTTGGCCAGACGAGCTTCACTAGATACATCTTTTTTCTTTTTCTTTTACTGGACTCTGTGTTGTTGGTTATTTGCTGAAATTCATTGACTGCATTAGCTAGCGAACGTAATGTTAGCCTGTTAACCTTCTTCTTCGTTGGTGTATTTCCGGCCGGAGCCAGTACAAGAGGCAGGCTCATGAACGTGCAGAACGTCACATCTGCCAGATTTTCCGTGAAATTGTGACCCGAGAGGAGCAGAATCACACAGGCATAGCTTTGGAATGGGTGAATGCAGAGAGATGCGGCTGGGCTCATTTGTTAAGTTAGGTAACGGAGTATTCACTCATTGGTAATAAAAAACACTTTGTGAACATTTATTCCCCCCCCCAAACTTACGGATCGGACCTTTAAAAACATGGCATTTCATCCAAGGAAGCTTTCATCAGACATCAAGCCAAAACATAACATTTTTAATTTTCTCTCTCTTTTATATATATAAGTACTACTTTTAAAAAGTGACTTCTAAATATTTGAGGATGACTTTCTTCACGTGGTCTTTTTAAGGAAACACATTTTACTGCCTTAGTACGCCCCAGTCTGTGACCATTTTTCTCAAATAACAATAATGCAGTAGTGCAAAGGATTGCTGGGAATACAACAATTACAGGTAGGTAAAACAAAGCTCAAGCTAGGGGGTAGGGCTGGAAAAAACATCTAATAGTAAACCAAAATGCACAGATGGAAAAGTAACCATAAGCTATAGTGGCTGAACTAAGAAAATGTTCGCGTTACTTTCAGTTTTAGTAATTTAGTCAAAGGACACATAAAATGCTTATTTCAGGAAGATTCTATACAGCTGTGATTATGCAATTACTCAAAGTCTGACGCAAATCAAAAGCATCTGCATTTCTGAAAAATGGACACTAAAAGTACCACAAACAAACCCTGTCTAAACGTAATCACAGCTGCTCTCGCCTTTAAGTGTAGCCACACTGTTTATCTTTCCCAGTTTGGGATCACATGACAGTCCCATTTCCTGGACTTCAGACTGGCAAATTACTGCTGTTCCTGCTAAATGACAGCTCCACTCCCAGCTGAACTGAAGTGGACAGAGGCATAGCCAGCCTTCTCTGGGTGATAGCATGCTTTTGTCATCAGCATTAGTCAATATATGGGAGGTCTTTTATCAGAGGCAGCTAGAACTGTCATGGTTCATGTTTACTGTGGAATTCCAACAGGGGTGGGGGGGGGGGGGGGTAGGTGTTGGAAAGGAAAAACAGAGTAGTACTCATACTAGACAAGCCGTTCCAAACAGGAAGTGCTTCATTTGCTGAACGTTACAAAGTTACATTATAATGGCTTTCCTATTTTTGACTATCTAAGCCAGTGGTTCAAGCCTTTTCATGTCAACGACCACTAAACTGACATAAATTAGACCATGGACCCCCTTTGATAAGATTTTGTCCCAGGGTTTTAGCTTTTAGATGTTTTATTACAGAAAGTGTAAGAAACCCATGACCAAAATAGCCATATGTTCTTTCATTGTGTTACGTATGGATAGAGTCATAGTGAAAAATAATTATTCCCCTTTTTGCTGGGGACCCACTGGAACCCCATTAAGGACCCCTGGGGGTCCCTGGACCCCACTTTGAGAACCACGGCACTGACCTCAGCAATATAATACAATTTATTCAAAGTGTGAACACTTACAGCGGGGGTTCCCAAACTTTTTTGGCTTGTGACCCTATTTTGACGTCACAAAAATCTAGGGCCCCTAGACATTTCAAATTCCGGTAGACCATCGATAATATCATCAGTGACATCGTCAGTGATGTCACATACAGTATGCTTCTTTCCCCCCGCAGAATCTGAGAATTCTGACTTTTTTCTCAAAATTCTGACAGTAATTTCAAATTCTGACTTTAATCTCAGAATTCTGACTTTATTCTCAGAATCCTGATTTAAATTTATAATCTAAAAGATTTTCATCTAAAAAAAAGAGTCACTCACAATGTTGATTGAGGCTATGTCCATTTGGATGAAGCCTTTGCACTACAGTACTGTATATAGTGACATTATGTGACATTACAGTTTGGATCTCATCTGCAATCACCACCCACCACCATAGGTGTCACCCAAGAGAACAAAACTGAAATCTTAGAGATTATCACTTTAAACTCAAAACTAAAACAAAAAATGCAAATTACCCTAATCATCTTCGGTAATATTAAATTGTGTGTGGTGTATTTAATTTTTAATTTTTAATTTTTTGTAAGAAATGTCAGGCGACCCTATTTGAATTCCAGGCGACCCTAAGTTTGGGAACCACTGGACTAGCATGACATGGTTGGTACAAATCGATTCCTTAGGTCTTCTAGTTTCATATGATGCCAGAAACCTCACTCTGGCTTTAAGACTGAGCCTGCTGCAGCCTCTGAAAGTAAATGTTCAAAATTGTGATATTTCCCAAATATCGCAATATTTCCGAAAATCGGCCCAATCCGGCTACTCCTCAGGGTTAATGTATATTATGTAAAAACTGTTGTCTGTATTTAAATTACTAGTGCAGTGCCCATTCCCCCATGCACCACCCTGTGGGCGCTTCCCCCCCGCACACACACTGCACTCTGTCAGGTCAAGTTTGAAGTCGATCCGACAAACGGTTCTCGAGATACGCGAAGGACAGACATGCAGACAGTCCTGGAATAAGTCCAAATTGCATGAAATGCGGCACCGCACTCCATCGGGGTCTGAGCAGCGCACTCCCCAAGTTTGAAGTCACAATCGGACAAATGTTTCTCGAGATAAACTGCTTTTTGTGTTGCCAGCAGGTGGCACTATGTCAAATTGCAAGAAATTCAGCACAGCACTACTTCGAGTTCCCAGGAGCACACTCCCCAAGTTTGATGTCAATCGGATGAACGGTTCTCAAGATAAACCAGTTTTTGTGTAGCCAGTAGGTGGCGCTGTGCCGAATTGCACAAAATTCAGCACTGCTCTATTTCAGGTTCCCAGCAGCACATTTACCAAGTTTGAAGTCGATCAGATGAATGGCTATCGAGATAAACTGCTTTTTGTGTTGCCAGTAGGTGGCGCTATGCCAAAGAGGATATTATTTCTGAATGCATGACTCATTATAGCCTACCATTATAGCCACATAAAAATCTCTTAGAAATCTCACTTAACTAAGATCACTGAGCTCTACTGATTATTTCCCCTTGATTTTATTCATGACCGACTTGAATATTAATGCTGCTTATTCAGCTTACAAATACATGTTCTCTCCTCCTTTCATACTGCCCTCTCTCTCATGTTTACTTAACACCCCCCCCCCCATTCAATCTCAAGGACTCGATGTTGACTTAGTTAACGACCCTGCATTGACTGTTCTCACCTCCTTTCAACAACCCTACTGCCAGATCAGTTGGAGCTTGAAGGAGCGCAGAACTGAAGACAAATATTAAACTATCGAACGTGTTTCGTGTCCGAATCGCACGGAAACAGGGCACTGCACTCCGTCAGGTCGCCATCAGCGCACCCCCCGAGTTTCAAGTCCATCCGACCAACGGTTCTCGAGATACGCGAAAAACAGACAGACAGACAGACAGAGAGACAGAAGCCGCTTTCACACCGGCCTTGAAAGCCGGAAAATGCACGGAAAATGGGATCCGCGCCTCCGATGTGAAAGTTCTGAAAGCGGGTTGATGGGTAGTTGTTGTACGCCTTTCGTTCCGCCAGTGGACCTAGTCACAGCGCCGGGTTACCCTGCAACCCGCCTCCACCTGAAAGCGTCGGAGTGGCAACGGTGCGAATGGTCAGCTCATTAATAAAAAAAAATACAGGGGGAAGCACCTCATGCAGCAAGAAAAGCATAAGTAAAAGTAAAAAAATTCGGCCAGGAGGAATGCTCCGTGCCTAGTAAGTAGGTTAGGCTTTATGCTCAAATGATGTTGACATTAGTAGGTAAAATTAACGGATATAATAATAAGCTTCAGAGGACTATAGACGGTTTTAACTTGACAACAAAAACATTCTAAATTGAACCCCCGCTCACTTCCTGTTGCAGTGTTTGCTATGGACATAAACGAAAAAAAAACATTCAAGTGCAGGACTGACCATTCCGTGAAAACCGTCTATACAGCTGAGCAGCGAAAACAAAAGTAACGATGTCGAGTGAATATTTCTGCAGTTTGCCGAATGCTGAGAAAAAGGAAGTGCTGTGGGGTTGCGCTCTGGTGAAAACCGTCTATAGCTGTCTGTGGCGAGTTGGTCTGAGGATATTCCCTCTGGAAACCAGCTCCAGAACTGCAATCTGTCTAGCTAGCCAGTTGTGCATTCCCTTACAAAAACTACTAACGTAGTCATGTGCATTTATAGCCTATACTGTTCTCCCGACGACAAGTAACGTTATGCAGACTGCAGCTGTTTGATATGTGGGCGTCGTCTTTCAAGAACGGACGCTAATTAGGCTACTTCATGGGAATAATTTGCTTTACAAAAAACTGGAACCAAAAGATAAGAATTAGCCTTGTAGCTAATAGGCTACATGATGGTGCATCTGTGATCCTCCATAAAGTCGATCAGATAAATATTGAAAGCTTTGTTACCATGCTGCATGTGGACAATTTTGTGTTTTATCACTTTGATCCTTAATGACCGCAGCTGCACGTCGTTGGCTGGTGATGTTTGGTTGTTGAATGAATTTGTTCATCATACAGTAGCCTAGGCTACACTAACCTATGAAAATATTAATTTGGGCTAGGAGGAGCTAGGTGGAAATGCCTCCGCTCGCTTTCAATCCGAGAGGGGTGGCTGTCACCTGAAAGCACACCCCAGGACGGGAATGTGGCGGTGCTGCTTGGCTGTGTGTGAAAGCAATTTCTGTGGCGAGGCTGCCAGCTTTGCGGGCCTTCTGAACTGCAATTTTGCATGATCTGTGTGTGAAAGCGGCTAGAGAGACAGAGAGACAGACGCTATCGTCATTATAGTATAGATTTTCTTTTTTTTTGCAATTCTATGGCGGACCACCAGTCAGAGCCCCGCGGACCACATTTTGGGAACCAATGATCTAGATCAGGGGTGGGCAACTGGCGGCCCGCGGGCCGCATGAGCACTGGAATTGCATTATTATTATTTTTTTTACAGTGCACCTGAACTCAACATGCAAGATAGTAGTGCCCAAATGTTCATGTCATTCTGGCCAATACTCCACTTCTGTTATAACATTTCAGTCTGGAATTTGGAATATCTTTCAATAATCTTTATGACTAAAACTAAAAGGCTAAAAGTAATCTCATGTGTAAGAAATGACTGTTCTACATTGAAGTAAACATTTAAATAATTAACCCTGTTTTGCATTTATTTAGCTTCAAGAGTGCATTTTTGTTCGTGTGACCCTCAACACAGGCTTTGAGAATCCCGGGCCACTTACTGATACTTATATTTAAATTAACCCACTCATATTCTGGTTTATTTCAAGAAAAACATTTTGGCTGGTGGAAATTCTAATTGGCTGGTAACTTTAATATCTAGCAGCCATATTGGCAGGTGGGCAAAAAAGTTAATTTCAAGCCCTGCAGGGAGAGCAGGTGGTGACATAGGAGTGAGTGAGAAAAGGATCAAATATTGGTGGTTAAGACTGAATAATGACATCACAATTGTTCATTTAAAATGAGTTATTCCTCTAAACCTGGCTTCAAATGTCCCAAATTTTTCGGGCTGGCGCCGTTCGGCCCCCAGCCCTCAGCAAAATCTGGCCCTCTGGTAGCGAGGACATTTTTTGTGGCCCTCTCTATCATCAAAGTTGCCTATCCCTGATCTAGATGGATAAATAGCTCAACAGCTAAGAGTGGGATAATATTTTTTATTTTGGGGTGAACTGTCCCTTTAAAGCTCAAGCCAAGCCCCAGTGAATTCTCAAGTGTTGAAGGACTAGTGTATGCAAATATATCTTTGTCCAGGTCTGCACTGTTGTCAATGTAAATTCTTAGATGGGTAGGACCCTTAAAAAGAGACCCATATTTGAGAACGCCTTTGCAGTTTTTTCACCCCACAGTACAATGAGAGTGAATAACATAGGTCATACACATAGGTTAATGTGCTCACTCATGTATCACTGCTATGATATAGATCCATGTTTTTGCCTGTGGCCTTTTTTGGGAGCCCTATTAACTTCCACTTTTTTATGTTAGAGATAGTGAGAAGAATGGCTTGCATTCATCCTTCCTAACCTAACTGTATGTTTGGCCATAGAGAACATCTCCTCTCTCTTTTAGGAAAAGTCAAACAGCTCAAAGTGTGTTTGGAAATCATCCTGAACGTGTTCCTTACCAGCTCCAAATAATGAAGCCTTTAATGTTGCCTGCTGTCCTGGGCTAGTCAACTGCTAGCTGCTGTCGCTAAATGACTAGTGCTGATCAAATCAATTTAATTATTATAGATCGTACCCTGTGGTTTTTACCACTTGAGTGATCAAGCAGACTTTGCATGGCCTAAACAGTTTTGCTGACATCATGGTTCGCCACTTGGGTGACCTGACAAGAAAAATAAAAGACAAACAATCCTGTAATAATGGCTTCAGTGCTGCTCTTTCAGCAGCACCATTGGAAGGAAACTTTCCACACTCCTATTATCCACAGAGAAGTGCGCCAGCACCCACTTCCTAGGAAAAAATAACCTCTGCTCTGTTCAATGCAAATCTTGCAGTATGTGCCACATCATCAATCTACAGTTCACAAATCTTCTAGCTCATCGGTTCCCAAATGGTGGTCCGTGGGGCTCCGCCTGAGAATTGCAATTTTTTTTTTTTTTTTTTTTTTTTTTTTTACAAACAACAGTTTTTACATACACATTAACCCTGAGCAGTTGCCAGATTGGGCCGATTTAAAATATTGCGATATTTGGGAAACATCACAATTTTGAACATTTACTTTCAGAGGCTGCAGCAGGAGTGGTTTCTGGTATCATATGCAACTAGAAGACTTAAGAAATCTTAAGAAATTTGTATCAACCATGTCATGCTAGCTTGTCAGGAAGGTAGCTAAATAACACTCCAAAGTTAGGCTAAATTTTGACGAGGTGAAAAAACTTTTTTCAAATGGGTCCTCTTTTTCACAGCCTAATGTTGGCAGGTGTTTGTATGTATGTATGTGTGTGTGTGTGTGTGAGTGTCCGTGTCGTGTGTGTCCATTTTTAACCAGCTAGTAGCATTTTATATTGTTATTTAGTTCATCTGCTGCTATTGCATGGTTAAATCAGCTAATTTTATTTTATGGGGGGGGGGGGGGGGTATACGCAGTGGGAGTGGGCCCTGCGAAATTTGGTTTGGTACGTAGTGGTACTTGGTCAGAAAAGTTTGGGAACCCCTGTTCTAGCTGAGCCTATCAATGGCTGCAACAGTAAGGTAGAGCCCACACTGATCCATCAGAAAACAGAATTATTGACGGATAGATTTCTGTCTGTTGGTTTGTTTTGGAACGTCAACATGGTGGGCGAGGCAGAAGTACAGGAAAGTAAAGCTTTGTTCATAACAATGCTACTTCATAGGAAAAAAGAATAAACACACTTTACACTATCATCAGTATATAAATGGGAGCTAGGGCTCTGTCTGTTTCTCTGTCTGTCCCAGTGATGACATCTTCAGCGATGTCATAAATTCCACTGATGACATCTTCAGTGATGTCATAAATCCCACTGATGACATCATCAGTGATGTCATAAATTCGCTCTCACACACACACACAAGGCTATAGTTCAGTGATGATGTCACTGATGACATCAGTGATGTCATAAATTCCACTGATGACATCATCAGTGCTGCCGCAACCCTCTGGAATTCCCTGCCCCTTAACATCCGAAACTCTGACACACTCACTTCTTTCAAAAACCAACTCAAATCCCACCTTTTCAAGAAAGCCTACAATATCTGACTTCTACCATCCTTTTTCATTTTTCAACCCCCATATTTACGTAAATACGTTTTATGTTATACTGTAGGCCTATGTAAAGCGTCTTTGAGTAATTAGAAAAGCACTATATAAGTCATATGTATTATTATTATTATTATTATTATTATGAAAATGTACAGCTTCAGCCTCTTGATGGGGTGATATACTGTCTTTACATGGCTATGAACATGTACAGCTTCAGCGTCTTCCTGATGGGGTGATATACTGTCTTTACATGGCTATGAACATGTACAGCTTCAGCCTCTTGATGGGGTGATATACTGTCTTTACATGGCTATGAACATGTACAGCTTCAGCCTCTTGATGGGGTGATATACTGTCTTTACATGGCTATGAACATGTACAGCTTCAGCGTCTTCCTGATGGGGTGATATACTGTCTTTACATGGCTATGAACATGTACAGCTTCAGCCTCTTGATGGGGTGATATACTGTCTTTACGTGGCTATGAACATGTACAGCTTCAGCGTCTTCTTGATGGGGTGATATACTGTCTTTACATGGCTATGAACATGTACAGCTTCAGCGTCTTCCTGATGGGGTGATATACTGTCTTTACATGGCTATGAACATGTACAGCTTCAGCGTCTTGATGGGGTGATATACTGTCTTTACATGGCTATGAACATGTACAGCTTCAGTGTCTTGATGGGGTGATATACTGTCTTTACATGGCTATGAACATGTACAGCTTCAGCGTCTTGATGGGGTGATATACTGTCTTTACATGGCTATGAACATGTACAGCTTCAGCGTCTTCCTGATGGGGTGATATACTGTCTTTACATGGCTATGAACATGTACAGCTTCAGCGTCTTCTTGATGGGGTGATATACTGTCTTTACATGGCTATGAACATGTACAGCTTCAGCGTCTTCTTGATGGGGTGATATACTGTCTTTACATGGCTATGAACATGTACAGCTTCAGCGTCTTCTTGATGGGGTGATATACTGTCTTTACATGGCTATGAACATGTACAGCTTCAGCGTCTTCCTGATGGGGTGATATACTGTCTTTACATGGCTATGAACATGTACAGCTTCAGTGTCTTGATGGGGTGATATACTGTCTTTACATGGCTATGAACATGTACAGCTTCAGCGTCTTCCTGATGGGGTGATATACTGTCTTTACATGGCTATGAACATGTACAGCTTCAGCCTCTTGATGGGGTGATATACTGTCTTTACATGGCTATGAACATGTACAGCTTCAGCCTCTTGATGGGGTGATATACCGTAACTATAACTATAGCTGTGAAATAAATATATTGGAGTAAAAAGTATGATATTACCCTTTAACATGTAGTGCGGTATAGCCAATGTTAGGGCTCTAATGTTTTGGCGGCAAGGGACTCCTGGCAATTTCACTCCTGAGGCGCCCCTGTGGCTGAAGATGGAGGCCAACTCTATTGCCAGCTCCTCTGTGCCATGTTATTTTCTAAGCTAGAGAAGCCTGGGACTTTGCAAAATTTAAGTTTTGTTATAAGAAATTCTGTCAGAATTCTAAACCAAGTTAGGAATGTTTTGAATGTACCAGATGTTTCTGTCCATACACCGATTTGTTTCAATCACTCTTTTTTTGCCTCCATGGTCAGACAAAAACTACCATGCCTGGAGTGAGAAGGGGCTGGTCTCCATCAGAGACCTATAATACATAGATGGTCATTTTGCATCTTTTGATGTACTGAAGAGGAAGTTTGAGTTGCCCGGCACAAACTGGCTTAGATACCTGCAAACCAGAGATGACATTAGTTCCAAGCTTCGTGCATTTGAAGCACTCCCAAATGAGCATGTTTCTTTCGATGTATTGCTGAGCCCTACTCACTCCAAGCACCTTATCTCTAGATTTGTGTCTATTTGATAACCGCAATACAGCTCCTACTGAGAGGATTAGAGAAGCGTGGCAGGGGGAACTTGGTATTGATTTATCTGACATTATATGGGAAAGGAGTCTGTGGTACAGCTCTGCTCAGTTAATAGCAGACATCAGCTGATCCAATTTAAAGTTGCTCACCGTCTTCATTACTCCAAGTATAAATTACACAAGATCTTCCCTTCTGTCTCGCCACTGTGTGACAGGTGTCAGGTGTCAGAGGGCACAGTATCTCACGCCTTTTGGTTCTGCCCCTCACTAACAGGATTCTGGGCCAAATATTTGACTGGTGCTCTAAGACCTACAAAGTAACCCTGCACCCGGAGGCAGAACTCGCCATCTTTGGCTGCTCGGAGTCCTCTCTGAACCCCCCTACAGCTGTGCAGCAATCTCTGACGCTTGGGACAACTGTTGCTAAAAGACTACTTTTAAAGGAATGGAAGTCCTCTTCTTCACCTTCTTTTCAGGTGTGGCTGATGGACATGATCTCTGTTATACAGATGGAGAGGCTGAGGTTCCTGAGAGCCAACTCGCATAAAAGGTTCTCAAATATCTGGGACCCCTTTTTGGCTTACTTTGACGAAGTACTTTGACTAGTGACTGAGGTTAGGGGTGATAGACAGCTTACCTGGATGGTTTTCCATGGACCCCTTTCGTAGGATCCAATGCATAATATCTTGTACAAGCACATAAGCACCTTATGGGGCTGGTAGCACGGTCACCACGTTACAATACTAAGGCCATGTCCACACGGAGACGGAACCAATCTTTTTTTTTTCCGTTTAAAGGAACACTCTGCCCATTTTCAACCAGCTTTGTATCATTAGAACATCAGTAGTATATCAGAAAACTGTAAACTGTTTTGAAGTCTGTCATTTAATTTGACAGTTATTGAGTGTTAGAGTGTGGACCAGTGACATCACTGGTCCACACTAACTGAAATTAATAACTCATTAACTCAAATCAACTCTCAATAACTGTCAAACTAGATGAATGATGAATAGTTTGACAGTTATTGAGAGTTGATTTGAGTTAATGAGTTATTAATTTGAGTTAGTGTGGACCAGTGATGTCACTGGTCCACACTTTAACACTCAATAACTGTCAAATTAAATGACGGACTTCAAAACCGTTTACAGTTTTCTGATACTAATGATCTTCTAATGATACAAAGCTGGTTGAAAATGGGCGGAGTGTTCCTTTAAGAAAAGTTTTCCATAAAATATGAAAAAAAAAAAAAAAAAAAGTTTTCCATAAACACAGAATCGTTTCAAGAAATGTGTGTATCCACATGAAACCACTGAATACCACTGAAATCGCTGTAGTATATATGCCGGGCCGGTAAGTGGCACTGTAATGCTGCCACAAAGTACACCAAAAACAGAGAATAAGACAATCTCGTCAATAATGCCATTCAACCACTAGGGGCGCACAGTCAAGATTCAAGATTTTTATTATCACTCCGTAGTACAAGTATCACGTGTGAAATTCTTGTGCTGTAGGCTCCGTTACAACATAGTGCAAATAACAGTATAACAGTGCAAAAACAGGGCATATAGATGCAGTAAAACAAGAGAACAACAAGCAATAACAGTAAACTTTTCCTTTTCTTTCCTAGCGTAGACACCTTAAAACATGATTAAACATTCTGTTTGCACAGGTGCAAATAACATAGGCATAATTATCATATGTAATGGTAGCAGCTGCTACATGATTGTTTATTTGTGTGTGTTAAGGAGTCTCGTGGCCTGCGGGAAGAAACTGTCCCTCAGGCGATTTGTTCGTGCTTTTGGGACCCTGTATCTCCTCCCTGAGGGTAACAGGGAGAACAGGCTGTTGTGGGGGTGGTATGTGTCCTTGATGATCTTCAGGGACCTCCTGAGGCACCGCTGATTGTACAGTTCCTGCAGTTCTGGTAGCTCACATCCTGTTACGTGCTGGGCCGCGCGCGTCTCCCTGAGGATTTTTACTTGAAGCTGTCCACCTTTTCCACCACTGTGCCATTGATGGTGATTGGGGGGTGTGCGCCCCCCCCCCCCTCCTGTAGTCTACAATGATCTCCTTGGTCTTGGAGACGTTTAGAGAGAGGTGGTTGTCCTGGCACCATTGTTCCAGGGCCTCCACCTCCTTTCTGTAGGCCGTCTCATCGCTCCTGGAGATCAGCCCCACGACCGCTGTGTCGTCTGCAAACTTCACGATGGTGTTCGAGGTTTGAGTTGCCACGCAGTCGTGGGTGTAGAGGTCGTACCAGAAGGGGCTGGAGACGCATCCCTGGGGCGCTCCTATGCTGATGGTCAGTGGGGAGGAGGTGAGGTTGCCCACTCTCACCACCTGGCGTCAGTCTGTCAGAAAGTCCAGGATCCAGTCACACATTGCTGTGTTTAGTCCCAGATCCTTGAGCTTGCTTACCAGCCTGGAGGGTACTATGGTGTTGAATGCTGAGCTGTAGTCCACAAACAGCATTCTCACATAGGTGTCCTTCCCCTCCAGGTGCGAGAGGGCGGTGTGGAGCACGTGTGCCACTGCATCCGCTGTGCTCCTGTTGGGGCGGTATGCAAATTGGAGCGGGTCGTGGTCCGAGGGGAGTGTGGGGCGGATCTGTGATATGACCAGCTTTTCGAAGCACTTGCTGGCTATGGGTGTGAGGGCTATATGGCGCCAGTCGTTGAGGCTGGTCACTTTCTGCTGTTTGGGGATGGGGATGATTGTTGCTGATTTGAAGCAGAAGGGAACTTGTCGGAGGGAGAGGGACTGGTTGAAAATGTCTGTGAATACGCTTGCCAGCTGGTGGGCGCAGGCCTTGAGGACACGCCCGGGGATGCCGTCCGGGCCGGCCGCCTTGCGCGGGTTGATACGCAAGAACCACCGGCGCACCTCATCCTTAGTGATGGTGAGAGGGCGGTCTGGATCTGTGGGGGGTGGGAGGTAGGGGGGAGGGGGAGGAGAGGAGGGGGGGGGTGGTGGGGGATAGAGGTGGCGGAGAGGGGGGAGAGGTGAGGGGGAGGAAGGGTGGTAGGGGGGAGAGGTGGCAGAGGGGTCAAACCTTGCGTAGAACGCGTTGAGTTCGTCCGGCAGGGTGGGTGATATGTTTGGGTTTTGTTGTTTTTCCCCTTTGAAGTCTGTAGCAGCATGGAGTCCACTCCACAGATGTCTGGGGTTGTTAGTAGGGATGTTCATTTTGCAAAATTTCCATAATCGAAAATCGGGGAAAATTTACGATCAATTATCGATTATCGATCATATTAATAATAATATTTTTTTAATATATATATATTTTTTTTAACAAAATGAATGCCTATGGCAGAAAATACGAAAGACAACGTGTTCTCCTCAATGAACTCTTTATTTCAATGTGTCTCCTCTCCAACACTCTGCTGTCCCCGGCGCATGCCGGTGTGAATTCCCCATGTTTAAAACAGTTTTGTTGGCACAAAGGCCCGTGCCCAGCCAGAAAACTAGAGACTATATGAAGCTCCACCTCACGTTAGTCGGCTGTGCAATGGAGTGGGGCGAGGAGGAACGAATTCCACCCAAACCTAGTCCGCAATTTTTTTTTTTTTTTTTTTTTTTTAATAATAACAAAATCAATAAAAATTCCACATGATCGATTCCATTCCTTAACGATCAATTATCGATTTTCGATAACTGATGAACATCCCTAGTTGTTAGTGTCCAGTTTGGACTCCAGCTGCTTTCCGTATTCTCTCCGTGCTTTTTTGATTGAGACTCGGAGGGCGTATCGTGTCTGCTTGTATTCTTCAGGCGTTCCGGACTTGAAGGCGGTGGTCCTGGCGTGAAGGGCAGCCCGAACATCGCTGTTGATCCAGGGTTTCTGATTTGGCATTATTTTTACTATTTTTGTTGGGACTATGTCCTCGGTGCATTTTTTTATGAAGCATGACACCGTTTCTGCATATTCTTCCAAGCCTCCTGTGTTGAACTCCTCCCATGCTACTTGGCCAAAGCAGTCTCTCAGGATGTCGTCTGATTGGTCAGACCAGCAGTGGGCGGTTCGGAGGGCCGGGGGGTGTCGCTTGAGTTTTTGTTTGTGCCTGGGAACGAGGAAGATGGAGGCGTGGTCCGATTTGCCGAAGGGGGGTCGGGGTGTCGCCTTGTAAGAATGGGGGATGTTTGTATAGCATACACAGTCTATACATACACAGTCTATAATGTGTATCTTACTGTAGCGAGCAGCTTGAACTCTTGGCTTTGCGGGGAGGTTTGCCATGTCGATGAATAAAATGATTAAACCTATACTGGCAAATGCAGAGCTGTTCAGCAGGGCTGATGGTCTCCCTGTAGCCTACAATATAGAACGTTAACTATCGGTAACATTCCTGATATCATCCACTTCCATGATCTTTAGACATATGTTGCAAACACATCCCAGCGTATTGGCCGCTCCTGCACATCACAGCACAGGCTAAATGATGCAACATAAATATACATTATATAAACTCATGGCATAAATGTGTTTTTAATGAAAAAGTGGCGTCAAGTAAGCTAAAGTCTTGTTGGAGTGGACACGAGCGGAGTGCGGACATCAGAGTGCAACCGTGTGGTCGTCAAACCTCTCACTTCACTATTCACGTTGTATTTGCGAGGGTTATATATAGAGCATCCCGAGTATGTCTGTTACACTCAGGGTTTACATTTCATTTCATTTTGTCCAATATTCAAATATTCCAGAATTGCATGTTGTATTAAAAATAAATATTATTTCTATCTAACACGTTTAGCCTGATTTTGTTTGTGTTATTGTAAAACCTTAGCCGCCGCTAAGCCTTTTGGGAAATATCCGATGAAGGGAGGGGAGGGGTGGATGGGAAGAGGCAGCTGTAGAGCCCTGAGGCTAGCGTTGCTGGCAGAGAGAGGGGGGGGCTATGTCGTCATCGGGTCACTCTGGGACCCGGTTTCAAAAATGAGCGTATTCTCCCAGAACGTATACTCCCAGAACACTGGTTCCATCTGGACGAAACGTCCATACGAGAAAAAACTTTAGCGGATACACCTAACTCGTCTCCGTGTGGACATGGCCTAAATGTCAAAGATGTTTTTTTTGTTTGTTTTTTTCCCCTGTGTCTGAGCTTGTTTGTCTTGTTTGTTTATTGTTCTGCAAAAAATTGAAAATAAAATATTGGAAAAAACATGTAGTGGGGTATAACTACAAAGCATAAAATGGAAATACTCCTCAAAATACTTCCTATTAGTTCCTCAAAATTGTACATAAGTAAAGTATTTGAGTAAATGTACTGAGTTACTTTCCACCACTGGAAAAAGAGATGAATATAAATCCAGAGCTAACGAGGTCAGAGTATGAAAGACAAGAAAGAGGTGTATGTAACCAAAGTAGGGAGAGATGGGGGGAGATAACGAGGGGGGTGGTGGGTGGGAGGAAGCAGTGGAGCTGTGGAGGTCTCATTGTGTGCTGGGAGCAGATGAATAGTGGGATTCAGATGGTGGTGGGAGGTGGCCAGGCACAATAGTGAAAGTAAGCGCTGTGTTTCCAGTCTTCCTGCTGCTGCCAAGGATCCTTTTAGCCTCACTCTTCTGTTGCCGGAGCAACCCAGATCATGGGCTAGCTCAAGTCTTAACCAGTACACTTGGTCTGCTGCCTGCCGTGGTCGGGGTCACATTTTGCAGTGGTGGCTCCAGTGTTTCCCCAATAAAAATCACATGTTACTAACACTAACACGTCATACACATATAATCTAACGTTAAAGTGTGTCTGTAGTGTGTAAGTAGTGACTAACCTTTTATACTTTGGTGTGTTTAACTAAAAAAACAACCTGGGGGTCGCACCAAAGCTTCACAGGGGGTCGCTATGTCTTCTTGGTTTTAAGGGGGGTAGGAAAGAAATTTATATATACTGTATATATATATGTGTGTGTGTGTGTTTTTCCTATTTCTATTCTATAATGTCTGTCATAAATCTGTGCTGTCCCCTGCCACCGGACTGAAAATCACACTTGTTTATCTGAGGACCATTCTATTTTTAACCCTGGAGCTTCTTTTCTTGTAGTTGGGTTAATTTCGCCATGTGAGAACACAGCAATTGCTCTCAAATCTGGACCAGAAACGTCGGGTGTCTTGGTTTTCTTTTCAGACCAACCCTCAAGCTTTGTTTGGACTACTTATACATTAAACACAGCATTCACTACGGGTGATGCTGATACTCAATGTTGGTTTTAGTCCCCTGGCAATAAAGGAAATGATAGCTTCCACATGACTTTTGTTGATACATTATGGCCAGCTTGAAATTTTGGTGTAAAATGTAGCTGAACCAGTGCTTAAATGCAGTAAAGCAACAACTCGGATGATGATCAGTAGGCGAGTAGCAACAATGTTGGCAACAATGTTCCTAAAAACAAACATCCCCTGGAGGCAGCACATTCCTACACCCTTACAAAATGCATCATCAACCTTACAAAGCGTTTGAAGTTGTACACATTTGCATTCACGTCGACCGAGTCTCACATCACAACATATGGGAGCAATTGGGGCATAAAGCACAGCCATTGGTTCTCACAAAGCCCAAGGCCCACTCTCAGAGTGTCAGGGAGACAGTCCTGGCACCAACCATGCTTGTACGCATATTACACAGTACACACACACACCACACACTTTTACTGGCAGTGCAGCGGACTGCGTGCTAATGGTGCCCCGCTCAGTTTACAGGCTGCTGTGGAACAAACGGAGATCATCTATTTGTCAAAACCGGCCGCTGTCACAGGGCCGCATCGCCAGGTTAATCACGGCACATCCAAGTCAGATAGAGACACTGCGGAGCGCATCATCATCATTCAGAAACCACGCCCAAAACGGGGGAAAACACCCCCCTCCCCCAGTGTGTCTACGCCGTCTTTCTGAACCGCTTTTCAGGAGTTAGAGTAATGCCTAATCTAGCACAAACTGCACCGCCGTGCGCTGCGGCGGATTAATAGTTTCAAGGGCGATTCTGCCGGACTGCAAATGAGGATGCTGTCACATTGTAAGCAGTGTAAATGAGGATGCTGTCACATTGTAAGCAGTGTAAATGAGGATGCTGTCACATTGTAAGCAGTGTAAATGAGGATGCTGTCACATTGTAAGCAGTGTAAATGAGGATGCTGTCACATTGTAAGCAGTGTAAATGAGGATGCTGTCACATTGTAAGCAGTGTAAATGAGGATGCTGCCACATTGTAAGCAGTGTAAATGAGGATGCTGTCACATTGTAAGCAGTGTAATTGAGGATGCTGTCACATTGTAAGCAGTGTAAATGAGGATGCTGTCACATTGTAAGCAGTGTAAATGAGGATGCTGTCACATTGTAAGCAGTGTAAATGAGGATGCTGTCACATTGTAAGCAGTGTAAATGAGGATGCTGTCACATTGTAAGCAGTGTAAATGAGGATGCTGTCACATTGTAAGCAGTGTAAATGAGGATGCTGTCACATTGTAAGCAGTGTAAATGAGGATGCTGTCACATTGTAAGCAGTGTAAATGAGGATGCTGCCACATTGTAAGCAGTGTAAATGAGGATGCTGTCACATTGTAAGCAGTGTAATTGAGGATGCTGTCACATTGTAAGCAGTGTAAATGAGGATGCTGTCACATTGTAAGCAGTGTAAATGAGGATGCTGTCACATTGTAAGCAGTGTAAATGAGGATGCTGTCACATTGTAAGCAGTGTAAATGAGGATGCTGTCACATTGTAAGCAGTGTAAATGAGGATGATGTCACATTGTAAGCAGTGTAAATGAGGATGCTGTCACATTGTAAGCAGTGTAAATGAGGATGCTGTCACATTGTAAGCAGTGTAAATGAGGATGCTGTCACATTGTAAGCAGTGTAAATGAGGATGCTGTCACATTGTAAGCAGTGTAAATGAGGATGCTGTCACATTGTAAGCAGTGTAAATGAGGATGCTGTCACATTGTAAGCAGTGTAAATGAGGATGCTGTCACATTGTAAGCAGTGTAAATGAGGATGCTGCCACATTGTAAGCAGTGTAAATGAGGATGCTGTCACATTGTAAGCAGTGTAATTGAGGATGCTGTCACATTGTAAGCAGTGTAAATGAGGATGCTGTCACATTGTAAGCAGTGTAAATGAGGATGCTGTCACATTGTAAGCAGTGTAAATGAGGATGCTGTCACATTGTAAGCAGTGTAAATGAGGATGCTGTCACATTGTAAGCAGTGTAAATGAGGATGCTGTCACATTGTAAGCAGTGTAAATGAGGATGCTGTCACATTGTAAGCAGTGTAAATGAGGATGCTGTCACATTGTAAGCAGTGTAAATGAGGATGCTGTCACATTGTAAGCAGTGTAAATGAGGATGCTGTCACATTGTAAGCAGTGTAAATGAGGATGCTGTCACATTGTAAGCAGTGTAAATGAGGATGCTGTCACATTGTAAGCAGTGTAAATGAGGATGCTGTCACATTGTAAGCAGTGTAAATGAGGATGCTGCCACATTGTAAGCAGTGTAAATGAGGATGATGTCACATTGTAAGCAGTGTAAATGAGGATGCTGTCACATTGTAAGCAGTGTAAATGAGGATGCTGTCACATTGTAAGCAGTGTAAATGAGGATGCTGTCACATTGTAAGCAGTGTAAATGAGGATGCTGTCACATTGTAAGCAGTGTAAACAACTTGACCCTCCTATGAGGAAGGCTTCGGCTGAGGGAATGTGATTGCTATCATGATAGTATTGATTTAATTTCCATAAACTGTATGTGTTGTATTTCAGTTGTTCTGTTCATGTTCCTTGCATCACCGTACTGGATGCTAACCTGCCTGACATGATGCCATATTGATCAGTGCTCTTATTTCACTTATAGACTTTTTTTTTGTTACTTTTGTGCAGCTGCTTATGTCCTAATTATCTTTATAACCATGGCAAAAAATGTACAGTCAGATGGAAGTAATTGCAACACTTGACCTGTTTCTGCCCTTTCTTTCCAGATGCTCCGCTCAAGCCCACCACGCCAACTAAACTCTCTGAAGTGGGCGACGACGTTTTGGGGGATTACACAGTGGGCGAACAGGTCTGGGTTAACGGGGTGAAGCCGGGAGTCATCGCCTACCTAGGGGAGACCCAGTTTGCCCCGGGACAGTGGGCCGGGGTGGTACTGAATGACCCAGTTGGCAAAAACGATGGTTCGGTGGGTGGCGTACACTACTTCGAGTGCCAGCCCCTCCAGGGCATCTTCACACGACCCTCCAAGCTCACCCGCCAGCTGGTCGGCGAGGGGAGCGACAGCCACTCTATCGACTCAGCCCAAAACCAGACCCAGCACAACAGCGGTGGTGCCCCCCCTGGCCAGCGGGTGGTAGTGCCGCTCAGAGAGGGCCTGCTCAACAGTGCCGTGAAAACGGGAAATGAATCGGGGTCCAACATGTCCGACAGCGGCTCTGTAAAGAAAGGCGGGGATAAGGATCTTCGAGTTGGGGATCGCGTCTTGGTGAGTTTTTATGTCCCTAACTTTCTGTTGCATCACAAGTGGTTTGATAAGAGGATTCCCACTGGTCATGGCATTTCTGGAGTATCATGGAATTTTGAGAGGTGAATTATAGCTAATACTATCTATCTTACTACTATAATTGGAGAGCTGTCTGTCAGTTTGTTCGGCTGGAGTTGGCGCACCGTTGCACCGATCGCCTCTTATTTTTCTTAAAATTGTTCACTCGTAAATTAATTATTTGAGAATTTTTATAAAAGCACAATTTCCTGAAATGAGGCAGATCCCACCCATATACATTCAGGCTGTGTCTCGTCATAGACGCATGGTCAATGGGTCAGCATGGGGGAAATCCTCCCGTTTTCCCCCATGGCCATGCACACACACACGTTACTGGAAGTAACGTGACCGACTGTATCTAGAAATAAGAGTTTGAGTGGATTATAGTATTCTTATTAAAGTAATCGTAACTTTCCGCCATTAATATTAGTAATGAACTTTCCATCAGATTGCAAAAGTAGGTGATTCCTTGCCTTGGTCAATTCAAATATTGTGCTAAAGGTAAAAAAAAACAAAAAAACACTGTCCATGCTCAGGCCTAGTGGGTGGCTGATCATCACAATGTTATGCAGGTACTAAAAAATGGATTCATGTAATGTAATGTGATACTTCTTTGATCCCATTAGGGGAATTCTCTTTTTGCTTTATTTCATCTAGTAACAGTATCGGGCCTTTATTCATCCTCTATTGTACGCTTTTCCTTTATCCGACCCCTGGACAACTCCTTCTGATGGGTGTAACCATTTATTATGAGACAAAAATGGTGCTTTCAGCATTTCAAGTGATGTTCAGATGTCTCCAGGAATCAAGTGATGTTCAGATGTTTCCAGGAATCACATAGCTTGTTGAAAAGTATACCTGCAGAGGAAGTCATTTCCACAGAGTTGTTTTCTCTGCTTGATACTAGAATTCCTAACTTCGATACTGATACTGAGAATATTGATACTGATACCCAGGAGAATATTGATACTGATACCCAGGAGAATATTGATACTGATACCCAGGAGAATATCGATACTGATACCCAGGAGAATATCGATACTGATACCCAGGAGAATATCGATACTGATACCCAGGAGAATATCGATACTGATACCCAGGAGAATATTCATACTGATACCCAGGAGAATATTCATACTGATACCCAGGAGAATATTCATACTGATACCCAGGAGAATATCGATACTCGATACCACGGAGAGGAAATGGCAACACATGAAGAGGCATAAAAATAAATGAAGACAGATGGACGGACAGACACATGCTTCTCCATAAACATCAGTTCGGCAATACGTCATTTTGTAGGCGGCTCATGGTCTCGCCCCCTTTTAGGGGGAAAACACAAGCCACTCACCATTGACTTCAATGTAAAATAGCAGTACTAAAAAAATTATAGAAAAATAACAGAATTAATCTTGTTTATTAATGACACAAAGACACCATGACATGACAATATATTACAACTCAGCCGGCCACACTTTGCAAGATAGATCGGAAATATGACTTTGACCCATGTAAAATCATGTGACTCATGTCCCGTCTGTGACCTAGTTCTGGTGTCCGCCTGTTTCTAATTGAGTCTTCCTACATTAAATGCAGTTGTAGTGAAGCCCAGCGTCGTTGTAGGCTACTTGCTTCAGGCTAGACTGCCGTAACATGTGACAAGTCACATGATTTTAGATGGGTCAAAGTAATATTTCCGGTGTATCTTGTGCATTCTATGGCCAGACGAGTTGTAATATATTGTCATGTCATGTCATGGTGTCTTTGGGTCTTGAAAACACAAAATTAATTCTGTTATTTTTCTATGATTTTTTTTGGTACTGCTATTTTACATTGAAGTCAACGGCGAGTGGCTTGTTTTCCCCCTAAAAGGGGGCGGGACCATATTGCCGATCTGATGTATAAGCTACACCTGATAAAACCTTTGCTCTTACACAGCAGATTACCCCTCTTCTTCTTCGTCGTCTTCATCTAAAAAATCTGTAATATGTTTTATTTTTAAAGCACTGCTGGTATCGATTCTGTTGCAAATGAGTATTGTATCAGTTTCAAACTTTTGCTATTGATACAATAAATACTATCGATACTTTTGACAACCTCACTTTCTGCACATCTTCTCATCCAGCCCTTATATTCTCTGCATATAATTATCAGCCAAGGATAGTTGCTTTCCATATACCGTACACACAAGGGGGCACAAGGGATAGTTACATCAGATGCTGCATAGTGGGAAATGGGTAGCACTGGAGGCCTTCCTACTGGTCAATATTGTAAATCACTCCGGATTACTTTCAGCACTTAAGAGAGGACAGACCTCTGCTGACACATTGATCAGTGCTATCCATCTATTTCCAAGCTTCTCCAGTGTAATCCATCTCACTGCAGTGGCTGACCGTGGAGCTACAGTATCCAGTCGTCACATGCTACTCCTGCTGTTGGAAATACAACCCATTGCCCTCCCCACTCCCCCACTGCTCAGCTTTCACATTAGTAATGTTCCGTACAGTACACCTATGTATCTACACATATCGATACAGTACTGTAGGTGGCAGTATGCACCTAGTTGGGTTGCGATCCACCAATAAACACAAAGAAAAAGAAGAAGAGTTGGTTACACTTGCGTTGCAAATGTCTGTCTCCTGAATCAGATAAATCAGCTCAGCAACAGGAATAAGTCCATAAACTATTTCATTGCGATCTACTGGTTGTTGGTACGCACTGCAGCTACAGTAGTGCTGAAATCAGCTGGATGAAACCAATCCCCCCTTCTTTTACCATGGCTTTTAATGCCGAGCTAATCGCGTCAAATGAAACAATTGACATCTTTGCAATAGCTTGCCAATTGATTCAAATGCGAAGCTAACGGTATGAAAGCAAAGCTAATGGCTATTATGCTAATGGCTACCCGCATTAGCAACACAATTCGCTTTTACACTACTAGAACTCCTATGGTGGGGACTCTGGAGATAATGCGCCATGGCTGCAGCTATGGAAATCGCCCGTTCCGCAGGGGTCGTAGACGCAGCACGACCTTGCCCACTGCGCGGCTGCTGTGCAGCCTCGCCTGCTATATTGGCATGCACATCGCACAATTTCTGCCCAACTGTGCATTTAGTTGCTCGAGTGACATCACTAATGACATCACAACTGCTCGAGTGACATCACTGATGACATCACAACTGCTTGAGTGGCATCACAGTTGGGCAATTCACAGTTGGGCAACTGTGCGCCATCAGCTCTCCAATTATAGTATTCACAGTTGCTCGAGTGACATCACTGATGATGACATCACAACTGCCTGCGTGACATCACATTTGAGCAATTGTGTGCCCTGCCAAACTTTGCCCAATTATATTACTGTATTAGTTCTAGGGTGGAGACTATGACGTTACTGATATGGTAAAAAAAAAGGTAAATGGCCTGCATTTCTATAGCGCTTTTATCCAAAGCGCTTTACAATCAGTAGGTACATTCACCCATTCATACACCGATGGCGGCAGGCCACCACACAGGGTGCTGGCACACCATCAGAAGCAAGCATTTGGCGTTCAGTATCTTGCCCAAGGGCACTTCGACATGCAGACTGGAGGAGGCGGGAACCACCGACCTCTTCTATCCAAAGCGAGTGGACGACCCGCTCTCTACAGCCGCCCCTGATAATATCACTTCCGTCACTTTCATGACTTAGCCTAACTTAGGCAATTTCACTGATGATGTCATTTCCGTGACTGACAGACACCGCCCACCCACCCATTAGCCTATTTTAATAAGAAGATAACATTTAATCACAATATAGAAAACAATACACAAACTCGTATTTACCTCTTGTAGATCACAAAGGATAATTGGTTGTCACACTGTAAATAAATCGCAGTCCACTCTGTATTTTAGTACAGTTGTGTTCACATTTGATGTGAACCATCCCCGGGCATACTTGAACCAGCTTTTCAAGTGGACCCGGGAACAGTTCATTAATCCATGCCTGGGTATGGTACACAGTGTTCACACTACCGTAGTCAAATGAACTGGAAATTGGGATCAAGTGTGCACTGTGCTCGGATCCGGGCCCAGGTCCCTGATGAGAAAACGCCATAAGTTTAGGCAAGTAAAAGAACTTCAGTTAAGTAAGGTTTAGCAATTAAACAATTAGGTTAAGGTTAGTGTAAGTGTAAGGTTTTGGGCATGATTATTACATAAGAACTTGTTGGTATGAATAGGGAATTGTGCAGATGAAGTTGGAATTCATAGTAAAAAAAAAGTATCGACCTCCACCATGTTGAGATAGGGAATTAGCGCTTGTCGTACTGTTTATTCCATCTTCACGACCTTTGAGTACAACTTCAAGATGAGATCTGCTGCAACAGCAGTCAAGATGGGGCTTATGCTGACTGGCTGTTTTGGCACCAGTGGCTGTAATCACTGAGACATCATACTGACTGCAAGCCGAGGTAATGTCTTCTGACTCCACAGTGGTTCCCCCCCCTTTTTTGTCTCGCCCCACCGGAGGGGGGAGGGTGACATAGGGATTACATAGCTCATTGGTTCCCAAACTGTGGTCCGCGGACCACGCCTGGTGGTCCGCGAGAGATTTTTTTTTTTTTTTACAGACAACAGTTTTTACATACACATTAACCCTGAGCAGTTGCCAGATTGGGCTGATTTTCGGAAATATCGCGATATTTGGGAAACATCACAATTTTGAACATTTACTTTCAGAGGCTGCAGCAGGTTCAGTTTTAAAGCCAGAGTGAAGTTTGTGTTTTGTGTTTTGTGTTTTGTGTGTGTGTGTGTGTGTGTGTGTGTCCATTTTGAACCAGCTAGTAGTCTTATATTGTTATTTAGCCTTTCTGCTGCTATTGCATGGTTAAATCAGCACATTTTATTTTATGGGGGAGGGGGTGGTATACGCAGTGGAAGTGGTCCCTGCGAAATTTGGTTTGGTACGTAGTGGTACTTGGTCGGAAAAGTTTGGGAACCCCTGTAGCTTGTTTGCAACCACGTGATTCCAATGCTGTCAAAAACAGCTATTTTCTGTGTGTGTGTGTGTCGTCTGTCTGTGTGAAGGGCCAATCAAATCGAGGTTAATGTTTTCAGGCAGGATAAAAGGCAATAGAGTACTGCAGGGATGAGGTCTTTTTGTAGGCTTTATCCAGAAATCGCCGCCATTTCATTCGTCAGTGGAAAAGTCTATGGGAATTTGGCTTCATGATACTCTTCACAAACGTTAATAACTTTTATGCCTTTTGGAGCGTTTTCTAAAAATCGCGTTACGTTCCAAAAGTCATCAAAGTTATTCAGTTTATGAAGATTATCATGCTGAACCCAAATTCGCATTCCCATGAACTGTTCCCCCTGATTTTTTTATCCCATTTTTATCCCCCATTAGTGCTAATTTAATTTTTTTTATCCTGGTTGCTGCTCCACCCTCTGCCGATCTGGGGAAAGCCGAAACTGGCTCCATGCTTCCTCCGAGACATGGGCAGTAGCCAGCCGCTTCTTTTCACCTGACAGGGGAAGCTTCACCGGTAGGACATAGCACGTGGGGGGTTACGCTATTCCAACGAGTTCCCTTCCCTCCGAACAGGCGCCCCGAACGACCAGAGGAGGCACCACATCAGCAACCAGGATATTGCATGTTTTTGGTGAGGGGTTCCTATATGAAGGAAACCCCCAGGGGGCACGGGGAGAACATGCAAACTCCACACAGAAAGGCCCTTTTGATGACCCCACCCGGGTGGTGGGCACTCGAGGACATGCGGACGGGCACGCATTCCTTCAGCACTCACAGCCGACAGCGCTACCACTGCGCCACCGTGCCCCCTAAACTTTTGTTAACCACAGACCTTATTTTATGCATTTAAGTGAAATCCCCATTCTAAAACCCATTCACTTTTTTGCTGACGAATCCGGAAGTATACTTCCAGATTAATTCCTGCAGTTCTCTTAGCCCCACTTGGCTGTATGCAGAACACTTGTGTGAGCACACTGGTGCGAGAGGCCACACCTCCTGGGAAATGTACCGTAAATTCCGGACTATAAGCCGCACCTTTTTTCCCGTTTTTTGGCCTTTTTTGGCCCCTGCGGCTTATATAACGGTGCGGCTTATCTATGGATTTTTTCCCCCCCAAAAAAAAAAAAAAAAAAAAATCTCTCTTTTTTAGCACTCTTTCTAACTACCAATCCACTTCTGTTTTAATTTCCTCTCTTGCCCTCTTTTCACCACACTGTATGACACTGTATGACACTGTGTGCACTGTAAAAAAGAAACACAGGTGGTGTTGTGTTATGTTGTTTTGTTGAAATGTTAATAAATGGGAGCTTCCTCAAACAGCCATCTCTTTCCCGACAATCCCCTCTGTGCATGAACCCTTACATATGGTAATTAAACATTAAAACACAAAAAAAAAAAAAAAAAAAAAAACATTAAAACACCCGCGGCTTATAGTCCAGTGCGGCTTATATATGTAAAAAACAGTCAACTTTGCAGGTGCGGCTTATACACCGGTGCGGCTTATAGTCCGGAATTTACGGTAGTTTATCAGTGGTTCCCAACCTTGGGGTCGCCTGGGGGGGAGGGGGGGTGGGTGTAACAGTAGTCTCTAGAGCCACTTCTAAACATGAAGTCTGGACCATGTCCGGCTAGCCAGAGCAGGATATTTTCCGGTTTTACCTTTCTAGACATGAGGAGTCTTTTGTTTGGAAACAGCTGGGAATGGTCCGTATTCTCTGCCGATGGCGAGTAGAGTGGGCGGGGGAACGGGGTGCGGTAGGGTTTATCGATAAAAAGAAATGTGATGTGGAAACAGCTTTAGCGAATCCGTAACCAAACTCGATAAAAAAACATGCCGTTTTAACGGAAGATGCATTCCGACGCATTCAGGCGATAACGTGGGGTGGCAATGTGCCAGAAAAAGTGAGCGCTTGCCTTTGTTACATTGCTCAAAAGCCGCCAGTCAAAATAGTGGTCGCACCGTCGCACTAACATTACACTGTGGATGATTTTACAAGTGGCATTCAAGTCATATCTGACTATAGTTTTCAATTTATTTCTCCCCACAAAAGTTAGGCTATATGTCTCGATATAGGCTGATGCAACTCTTGCATTTTTACATAGCCTACAAGACAGACAGGTCGGGAGGAAAATAAACCATTCAAGCTGTTTGCAGCACTTGAGGAAACCGTGAGTTTGCTCGTTTAATTCGTTGATATAAGCGATTGCCGAACGATTAATTAATGAATAGGCTACGTGAACGTTAGCGGGTACTTTAGCCTATGCAGTAGGCTAAATAGTAGGCATCTCCTTGTTGCATTTTTAAACTGGCAGATGGGGGAGAAAGAAACGATTCAACTTTTACTTGTTTACTCACCTAATTTGGCTCTCTTCCAAATAATCCAGCCACCTAACTACATCCATTAATGAAGATATGATCACCGGGACATTAATGGTTTCTAAAGTGCCATATAACCACCCGCCCACTCAGACATACATGATCCGGAACATGAGCTGCCGGTGTTAAACAACAGCCGTTTTTCCAATAATGTGGATCTGTACTAGGGGCTCAGATGGTCATGATCCGCACTCGCGGGAGTGTGCATAAGGCAGCTAATTGTTTCTAAACATGCAGGCCGTTGTCTGAGTTTAATGTCAAAATTCAGAAAAAAAGAATTCTGAGATTTAGGTTGCTTTCTAACTGGGAATGATTGCTTTCGTTCTGTGGAACGATTGCCCCCCCTCCCCTCTCCCCCGGTGGTCAGCTTTCACATTTAATATTTCTTCCGCATTGGGATACGGAACGGAGTGTTGCGTCCCCGGGCACGCCAAAGCGCTCCCCAGACCACCTTTTCAAGTGCATCCTGTCACAGTTCCCTGTTGCGCGGCCGGGCGCGGCGCGGAACGGAACACAACGTTTACGCTCGTCAAATGTTCCAAAACTGGGGTCAATTTGGGGACAAGCGTGCTCGGGAACGGTACCGGGGTGCCAGTGGGAAAGCACCCTTAAAGTCAGAATTCTGCTAGACGTATGGACTGTTGCACGGAGATGAGAGACACGAGAAAACGTTTTGAGCTTTACCCGTCTTGCGGTTTCTCCTTGGGGAAATGACGTTATTTTTTAAACCTCGACTTTGCGTCCGCATGGTTAGAAAATTTGGGTTGTGCACGGCCAGGCGAAAACTCGCCCCACAGGAGCCTCCTCGCAGATGTAACCCACACAGCAAAATGCCTGAGTAGGCATAAGCATGTTTATTCTTCTATGGATTTGAATAGCAAAGTAACCTAAAAGGGACTTGATGCGATCAGATCTACTGATTGAGTAATCCGGTGGATTAGATGACTGGTTACGAGTTTAACTTAATTGACATATCTATGTATATCTATCTGCATTATATTTTGAAAGTAACATTAGACAGCTACTTACTAGATGTTATTTATGTGTTGACAAGTTTTGCTGCGGTATGTTCTTCTTGGCCTGGTGGTGGGTGTTTAGCTGTTTTGCTGGCTGGCTGGTGACACAGCACATACTGTACTGTAGAAAGTGACAGCATATTTGTACATGCTGATGGGGCTTTTTGTGTCTCATACATGTGGTCACCATATGTGCCACAGACAAACGCTGTCTCTTGACTTGATGTTTCTAGCTTTCTGCTAATTCTCATGGCACTAACCATGTTTTGATTGTGAAAGATGCCTGAAAGACAGGTTTTAATGTAGGGGTTGTATCTTGTAAAACTAACTGAAATCAAATGAAAATATACACGTGTTTTTGGTTTTCATCGTTTTGTTTATGTGCAGGGTGAAGAAGAGAACATGTATGTATAGTATATTGACTGATTTCCATAAACCAAAATGTTGTCTAAGTATAATGTACTCTACAAGCCAAAGCAACATGGAGCTGTTGCTTCAACTTATAAATTAATTCAGGTACAGTGAGTATATACCAATTAATTAGTCTTTTCCGAGATCTGGGGAACAAAGATGAATGGGGAATGACTCCCTTTTGTAGCCAGCCTCAAGTGGCCATTCAAGGAACTGCAGTTTTTGCTATTTCCCATGTTGGCTTCAATTTACGAAGACGGAACTTGCCGCTTGGCGCCACCTGGTCGGATTTGCCGGGGAATCTGCTGGATTGCTTTACGGCACAAAACAGGAAGATTCCTGATCTTACTGCGCAAACAGTAGTTTGCTTTCTGGTTCTAGCAGATGGTGGAAGGAGTGAAAAGCCAACACAGTCTCACAGAAAATTGTAAAATAGAAACGTTTTGGAGCAACGTTGCTATGTTACAATTTCGGCTCGAAAATTGTAAAATGGTAACGTTCTGAGATCTTAGGGTTAGGGTAGGGGGAGGGGTTAGAAACAGAAAATCTCCGTAAACCACGCCCAAACCATGCCCACCCCTGTAGACACGTACGTTACCATTTTACTATTTCGGAGCTGAAATTGTAAAATAGCAACGTTGCTCTACAAACGTTGCTATTTTACAATTTTTCTTTTAGATCGGGTTGGAAAAGCCCATGGAAAATCACTTCCAAGATGTTTATCAGAGCAGCACCAGGGAGACTGAGGGGTGACAAGTAGCAACATCCTCTTTGTTACAGTAATGGGCTTTATGGGAAATGCAGTTTTCATTTTGAGTAATACTACCAATTGTGTCAATGATTGTCTCATGTGTTTACCGTAATCATACCAAGGTATCACAATGATGATATACTGATGCTTAAAAAGTGTTGCACATGGCACCTTTAAAAAACAATGACCATTATTAGTATTAATATTCCATTCATTTCACCTCAGTTGCAATGTAATTTGTCTGAGCATTTGTGCTTTGTGTTGTCAGGTGGGAGGCACTAAGATGGGAGCGGTGCGCTATATGGGGGAGACTGACTTTGCAAAGGGTGAATGGTGTGGGGTCGAACTGGACGAGCCCCTGGGGAAGAACGATGGCGCAGTAGCCGGGACAAGGTACAGACACGCACACACACACGCACACACACACACACACACACACACACACTGACTACGTTTACATGGACTGCAATATTCTGATATTAACCTGATTAAGAAGACAATACTCTGACTAAGACACTGCCAGCATTTTCTGATTACCTTAACCCGAATAAGGTCATAGGTCGGAGTAAGCAATAGTCGAATGAAGACTTTCACTACATATTGCTACATGTACGGCAGTCCAACTGCTTGATTGTTTCGCAACTTGTTTACAGAAGTAAAGAAGACGTCCTGTCACTAATGGTAGAAACATAGAACATAGAAGACAGAAAGGGTTTCAGGTTAAATTCAGGAGGGAAAATGTAAATGGGAATATGGAATATTCTAATTTATAAGCAACTCATGTAAACACCTTAATCAGAAATATTGTCTTATTTACACTGTAGATGAAGATCAATAGGTGGATTATTGCAGTCCATGTAAATGCAGTCACTGTCTTTCTTGTTTGTTTGCTCTCGCTGCTCCGAGCTCCCCAAAATTCCCTCACCACGAAATCAGGGAGAGGACTGAATGGTTTCCATCTGTTCATTTGTTGATTCATTTCTTCATTATCGGTTCATCTATCCGTCCATCATCACTTTGTTTGCTTGTGTCCATATTATACCTGCATGTGCTGGGCTTTGAAGGCGTCAGACATGGCTCATCGAATTTCGACAAAGCTTGGGCGAACTGCCGTGTTCCAGCATTTTCAGAATTTCACTGATTGGTCTGAGGGGAAAGCTACATTATAGGCCAAAACAAGATGGTATATTTCTTACTGATTGGCCCACACCCAGATCTGCATCTTTTTGTTGACTGTAACCTTGTTTATCATTTGCATTCATCCACTGTTTTTACAATCCATGAATGTCTCTCAACCCAGCACTTCTGAAATATGATCATGATCTTTTTAGCATATTACATCCACAAAGACTATTTTCAACTTGTTGTTTCTGGCCTTCTGAATCAGTTCAGTATTAACTTCTGAATCAGTTCAGTATTAACTTCTGAATCAGTTCAGTATTAACTTCTGAATCAGTTCAGTATTAACTTCTGAATCAGTTCAGTATTAACTTCTGAATCAGTTCAGTATTAACTTCTGACAGTAGCAGAAAGGAAGTCTCTAAATCTAAACACCAACAATGGTGTACTTTAACTTGGAGAAACACTAACAGTGTTCCTGTTATGGATGTTTGTGTTGTGCAGGAAGAAGACCTGATGCTGCAGCATGCTCGGCCTTCTTGTACTTATACTGGATTTCTTTTTGTACAATTAGCCACATCACTTATAATACCGTATTACTGGGGTGTAGTGCCAAAGTTTGCATTGGTAGTTTGTATAACTAGGAATCTCGCGCGCATAGCGCGTGAGACTCCTAGGCTCGCCCGCTACGCGGGCTCGAAGCCTTGCCTGCCCCGCAGCTCGCATGTCACTGATGACATCATCACTGAACTACAGCCTTGTGTGTGTGAGTGAATTTATGTTGTATGTATGTATGATGATGTCATCAGTGGGACAGACAGAGTGGGACAGACAGAGACACAGAGCCCCAGCTCCCATTTACGTATATACTGATGATGATATAACATTTCTGAATGAATAAAATTATCCATTTTTAGTGACAAAAACTGTTCAGACTATCATCAGTGGGCCCATCTATTCTTACCTGAGCTTAACATGGCAGAAATTAATGAATTGTGTAATTATTAATTGGAAAAACAAGAAATAGAGATAGCCTATAGAATTAATTCTGCAGGCCTACAGTAGTTAACGTTTGATGAAGCAACCATGGAGCAAAGCTACAATGATGTTTGATGTTCAAATTCCTCCTCAGCTTGACTAAATCAAAATATTGTAATTTATGTTTTGAAAAAGGATCATGACTATTATAGTTCTTAGATCATTCTCCATGCCTTATAACACCTTCTGAAATCCTCTAAAGTAGCTGTGATCTTTTAATCCAAGCTTATCACAAATCATAATGCATGGCATTGTATATATTACGCTTTTAATACTTTTAGTGATGATGGTTTGCAGTCAGGTAGCAGTGCTGCATCTTTCTTTCTTTTTTTGCTTCACATTTCTTCTAAAATGTGTATGTCTTCTAGTGCACAAACATCAATATTGATATCTCTTTAGATCAAACAAAAATCTGTTTATTGCTACTGTTTAGCAATACATTTAGATGTCTGTTGTTTTACTTATTCAAAAGCCAAGAAAGACAATGCCAGGACAATTGACATGTCATGTCCTGGACTGCAGGCTTACACTGCCCTCCCTTGTTCTCTTTCCTTCTGAACACAATGATCAGCAGTAATAACCGCTGTGAAACATAGACGAGACATGCTATCCATTCACCCTCATATATTTGTATAAGTAAGTCTTCATAATCCCACGTCCAGAGAGTTCCCCAAACTTTTGAGTAGCCAGTCAGATTGAAAACGTAGCCGGATCATGTTTGCGGCATTTGTTCCAGTGGTCCTTTTCCCAATTAATAAACAAACCTCAAATATCCATGAGTGTGACAATTGAAATAATACAAATAAACATTCTTATAAAGACCCAATGCTCAATTTAATTATAAATAAAACAATATCCATATTGCAAAACACAAACAGGCAATGTATTTTTAAGAACAAAGAAAATACTAATAACTGTATGTTTCCGACAGGATTTGGAGAGATTGTGGTGGGTGGACCTTGCTTGGACCCTCTTGGGGGGTTCGGGGGGCCATGCCCCCTGTAAGATTTTTTTTTACATTTTAAACTAAAACGCATGAATCTGGTTCACTTTGAGAACCAATTTAAGAGGCTAGATCAGGGGTGGGCAATTATTTTTCATGGGGCGCCACATGAGAAACCCAGATTTTTGCCGGGGGCCGAACAAATATTGTCATGCCGTAACCCAGGAACTTTGATGATAGAGAGGACCACAAAAAAAGTCCTTGCTACCAGAGGGCCAGATTTTGCTGAGGGTTGGGGGACGAATGGCGCTGGTGTGGAAAGATTTGGGGCATTTGACGTCAGGTTTAGAGGAATAACTAATTTTAAATTAACAGTTCTATTCAGTCTTAAACCACAATAATTGATCCTTTTCTCACTCACTCCTATGTCACCACTTGCTCTCCCTGCAGGGCTTGAAATTAACTTTTTTTTACCACCTGCCAATATGGCTGCTAGAAGTTACCAGCCAATTAGAATTTCCACTAGCCAAAATGTTTTTCTTGAAATAAACCAGAATATGAGTGGGTTAATTTAAGCATAAGTATCAGTAAGTGGCCCGGGATTCTCAAAGCCTGTGTTGAGGGTCACACGAATGTGTTGAGGGTGACACGAACAAAAATGCACTCTTGAAGTTAAATAAATCCAAAACCAACAAGTTAATTATTTACATTTTTACTTCAATGTAGAACAGTCATTTCTGACACATGAGATTACTTTTAGCCTTTTAGTCATAAAGATTATTGAAAGATATTCCATATTCCAGACTGAAATGTTATAACAGAAGTGGAGTATTGGCCAGAATGACATGAACATTTGGACACTTATTCAGCAGGTATCTTGTATCGTGCACTGTAAAAGTTTTTTTTTTTTTTATCAATCCATAAAGTAACCGGTAGGCCAGAGGCCAGTAGGCGGAGAAATCACTGGCTACCGGGGCTTGGGGAACGTCATCTGTAACTGCTAAGTAGAATTCCTAACCTTATCCTTCTCCCATCCTTCCTGTAGATACTTTCAGTGTCTTCCAAAGTTTGGCCTGTTTGCCCCCATCCACAAGGTGATCCGCATCGGCTTCCCCTCCACCAGCCCGGCCAAGGCTAAGAAGAGCAAGCGGATGGCCATGGGGGTTTCCTCCCTGGTCCACAGCCCCAGCAGCTCCTCCATCAGCTCAGTCAGCTCCGTGGCCTCCTCCGTGGGCGGACGACCGAGCCGAGCTGGCCTGGTAAGACAGAAACTCTAGCGTGACATCCTGAATACACTCAGGGAGAGTGTTCATATGTAGAATAAAGAGAAGTGGCTTGAAATGGCATGAATGTGTTCTAAAACCAGGAAAAGTAATGCCCCAAACTTTAAGAGACCTGTCAAGTTCTCTGAAATGCTAAGCAAGCTTGTTTTTTGTGTGTGAACAATAATATCACAAGTTACACCTATACAGTTTTACAACCTCAATCCCCGCATCTTGGTTTGGAATCTAAGTTTGTTAAAGTGTGTAAAATGATTTAAATTGAATTGAATGTTGAGTTAGATTGTCTTACTAAGCCGTTAGTAATTTTAATTTAGTTGTTAGTGTATACACTGAGGACATGATTCAATGAGAGTGCATTTCGCTCCTCTGTTGCAAATCAAACTGCCACAGACTGGTGCTCCCACCCACCCAAACAGCCCCTATCAATATTCTCTGAATCTATAAGACTAGTTTACTGGATTGCTGGCAACAGACTCAAATGAATGGGACGTTAGGGTATTTCAGTGATTTCAGCTTTTGGTAATTGGGAGCAAGATCTTGGATGGAATACCCTCTCTGTTAATTTGCTAAATTGTTGGCAACAGTGCCTGCGTCTGACACCAAGGATGGCGGCCACTCTGAATTTCCGTGCTGATCAGGTGTGCCACAATTAATTTGGCTAAGTGGTAGCACATGGGTACTGCCTCATTTGCATAGCCTCTGTAATAGGTAAATTAGTATGTGCACTAGCATCCCAAGCACAAATGCAAAATATGACTGTATGTTTTTCCCCTTCACATCGCTATTATTCATGCATGGTTTGTGAATAACCTGTCATTCAAATGTGGTCAGTTCAGAGGTGTAGTGCACACACTTAACACAGCGTAACCCCTCAGTCAATGAGGCAATGCATAGGTGTGATATATATCAATATATGGCTGTAAAAACAAAGATAGTGAGAGATTTTGTCATGAGAGATGTTTGTACATTGAGGGTTTCTCTGCAGAACCCATACAATGCCAATCCATCAAGGTGTGATCATTGAACACCTGGCGAATGACTGCAGTCCTTGATGCAATACTGGGTCTAAACCAAATTTAACCATGAATGCAAGACCTTGGTGACCTTCAGTAATCATCCAATGCCTTACAGATACCATATAAAGCTAAACATCTGAGACTGCATTCAAGTCCTGTGTCACTGTCATCTCTGTCAGTTGATCTTAGGTTGCTGCCGTTACTGTCATAACAATAATCTATTTTTTTGTCCGCTTTTTCTATTTATCTATTGTATTGTCATCTCAACCATCTAATTTCCCATCCTCAATGCTACTTGCAGCTTTTTGGCCTTGTATCCACTCCAGCATGTCCCTGTTAGAGAGAGCTCCATTCTTCTCAGTGTTACCCTGTACTGTAAGCTTATTGAATTGAATTCATAGGCAGGGAAGGAATCCTTTCCTAGAGCACACTCTAGTGGTCAAAGAAAATGGTGCATTTTCCACTAATTTTGCAGCAGTCAGAACTTGTTTGACAGCATCCCACAGTCTTTTCTTACATTCCGGTAATACATTTATGATCTGAAGGTTGATGGTACTTTTGGAAATGCAGTCACATTTCCAATGTAAATATAAAAAAAAAACATCTTATGTAGAGTTAGAGTTAGAGTTATATGGAATTTTGAAGGCTGATACAGATATTTTTTTAACCTACCATTAGCCAATGGTTTGTGCCAGTATTGAATGCCATCAAATTTGATCAGTTTCATGCCAACAGAATCCCCACAGTGACAAGGATTCACTGATTCCCCCTGAATTTCTAGTCATGTCAGGATGGAAAAGCCTCATTGAGATCACGGGATACTCAAAAACAACTTTGGTTATGTTCAGGCAAGTAAAACAACTTGGTAAAGTTAGGAGTATGGTTTTGGTTTAGGCTTAAATAACATGGGACATAAACGCAGCCCTCCGGTGTGAAAGGCAAGTGTTTACGCCCTCCACCCACCCTGACCACAGCGCCCTTGGCTACCACGCTATTTCAGGGGCAGACTCTATTACATTGATACACGTATCTAGAAATGTGATATGCAGCATATTTTTGGTTCAGAAACGTTGATATTCTAGGTATTCGTTGACTGCAGAAACATACAATGCCAAAGACAAATCTTGCGACCAGGCTGCTCCTCCATCTCATCTCTTACCGTTTACTCCGGATATTTCTTTCCTCCCGTCTGAAAGCTAACGGAGACGTCGTCACGCTACGCTCGTAAGATCTCGGGCACCACTGCGCTGCAGGAGGCACTGAAGGAGAAGCAGCAGCACATCGAGCAGCTGCTGACCGAGAGGGACATGGAGCGGGCCGAGATGGCCAAAGCCAACAGTCACATCTGTGAGGTGGAGAAGGATCTCGACGCCTTCAAGGCCCAGCACATGCAGGTATAATATGGACACAAGCAAACAAAGTGATGATCTGTCAAATGGTAGGCTAAATAGATGGCAATATCTTATTCAGGGTTCCTACACAGGTCTCGAAAGTCTAGAAAAAGTTAATTTGATCCATTCCAGGTCTGGAATTGTTTGGGAATTTAAAAAAAAAGTCTGGAAAAGTATGCAAAATGTTGTGGTTCAGGTCCGATACACGCATAATTATAGAGAGGCAAAGTGGTATGTCACTTCCTGCTTCAGCACTGTACCAGAGATTTTCGTCTATTCTGAGATTTGTGGGTGTGAAGAACAATCTTCATCTATACAGTGATATGACCTAGTTAGCAGGGGCAATATGGCTATCTGCGTAAATCATATCGAATGCCAGACAAAATCTTCAAAACAAATCAAGGTCTGGGAAAAGTATTGACTTTTTTAAATTGAAAATGTGTAGGAACCCTGTATGCTTCAGGCAGTGCAGGAGAAATTCTCCTGTCATCTATAAATGAAATTATACTGTATTAGTGACTCCAGACCTGATTCTGTGTGGTTCTGAGTGTGTGATTAACTGCAGCCTGGTTTTGGGTCAACAGTATGTCATAGTTTGATTATGAGCAATCTGGGAACCCAGAGTCTATTTTTATTTGAAAAATAGACTCTGGGACAGCCCTACCGTTTTTCCCAGCTTCCTGTACAGCGCACCTCTCCTGCCACCGTCACTTCCTTTTCCGCGTCCGTGCTCCACTGTTTACAGTCTAAATAGCAACTTGCACCGCAACTTTCCAGTAATTTTCCACTGTTGTTGTAAGACGAGTTGACGTCTTCTATGCAGTGTATTTCTGCGTTAACGTTATTAGCAAATAGCCGAAATGGACGCGGAAAAGGAAGTGACGGTGGCTCTTCCGTCACTTCCGCTTTGCTTTTCCGCATCTGTTACTACTTTCAACCAAACTACACTCACTAGCTGCTAGCTAGTTGCTACTTGAAACTAGCAGCAGCTAGCTAGCAGGTGTAGTTCGGTCGAAAATAGGTCCTACATAAAACTGCTCATAACAAGTCTGTGGGTTATCTTGAGTAATCGGGTCATGATTTCTGGAAAGAGACGTCTACTGTTGAGTTTTTCAATTGTATTTTTTTGGGCGCTTTGAGCATCACAAGCCAAGTGCCATCTGGTTCCATTGTATTGGAGAGAAGGCAGAAATCTCTACGGCTGATATCTCCAAAATGTAAACTACTAACACAAAACAATCTAAACGGATAAATAGCACTATAGGTGAGAGGAAGAATGTATTTTGGATTTTAGGGTGAGCTGTCCCTTTAAGGGTAAAGTTTCCGCCAATTATTTATTACTATTGGAATCATAATATTGTTTCCCTGTATTAGAAGTTGGTTTATTCATGGCATTAGGGAGACTCAATCAACTTCAACTTTATTGATATCCCGAAGGAAATTTGGTTTGCACCAGGCATTAGGACACAACAGGACAAAAGACACCGACAATAACAACCATCATCATAATACAATAACTCCGGGCAATCACAGGCTATCGATTATTCATATTGAAAGGTTAGCCAGAGTATGGCCAAAAGCTGGACTGCTCATGCATTTAAAGGTCACCATTATACATGTATATTGTTTATATGCTGTTCAACATAAACCAGCATCTGTTAAAGCAGCAATCATGGAATGCAACAATGAACTGCTGTTGAGTACATTTGGTCGAATCTTCTCACACAAGCACCTTTTTTATTGCTGACCGCAGTACATATCGGAGAATGAGGACACCCTGCAGCAAGTCAAGACCATGTTGGCCAGCACACAGAAAGATAAAGTGGAACTGGCCAATCAGCTTGAAGAAGAGAAAAGGTAATGTCACTTGTCACTACTTTATTACATATTATTTACACATTTGTTCATGCAAGATGAGAGCACGCCTCTGTTAACACATTCAGTGCCAAGGACGTCTGTGCACGTCCTAAAAAAAAGTAACGTTCAGTGCCAAGGACGTCTGTGGACGTCCTAAAATCATAATTCATATTATTCCATAATTCTGCTGTTTAAGGTCGTACCCAGCCAGTGAGCATGAATCCCTTCAAGGGATCACACGGCGCCACCTTAAACATCGTCACAGGAGCTGCTCCACCCACCTCAGATCCTTTACTTTGTACAGGAGACAGCGGAGAAAGCCGTGGAAACCGATGCATGCTTTCTGCCAGAGCCTATATATTGCTCCGTCTACAGCGAGAGTGGGCTCGGCTGCATCCGCGCTCACAACTGAGCTCTTATGCTTCTATCTATCTCCACACGATTTCCTAGAAAGGCAGCATCCGAAGCCGAACGGGCCAAGCCTTTTCGTTCAGTCGCGTTTGCCAGCGCGCATCATTTCCTTGATGCCCATCAAGGAAATGATGCGCGCAGCAAAGCTGGGATCTGTCCGGGGCAAAAACGAGTCGAGAAAGCAAACTCTGCGTGTGGGAGGAGCCCGCAGCTCAGAGGTGGAGAGGGGGAGGGGGGGGGGGGGGGGGGGGAGAGGGGTGTGTGACACACACAGGCTGCACAGAAACCACACCACACGCCACCACATCAGAAAACACCAGCCAGAGTCCACCCGATCTGTGCTCGAAATTAGAGTGCAAAAGGTATTCATAAAAGGGGCTATAACTTGGAAAGAAAAAAAAAACGACAGAAAACCCATGAAAGTGCACTTTTTTGAGAGGCTGTAATTTCATAATGGAACTGTCTAGAAACAAAATTTCTTCTTTGGAAGAAGCAGGAGTGTTCAATCTTTCATTAAAGTCCAGCCCCGTTAATATAGCCATAATAGAAAAAATTCTATAGCTGTTTTCAACTGAATGGAAGTGAATCTGGCACAGGCTCCAGACAATTTTACTGAAGCGCTGTGGCACTGAATGTGTTAAAGTCATACTGAAAGCAAAACAGAAAAGAATTCATTCTTCTAAAATTCCATTTAGAAGAGAAATTGTTGGAACATACAGAAGCGGCATGCTCCAAATGATTTTAAGCTTGGGCACGGCACTGAAATTAGGCACCGAAATCTGCGTTGCAATTTTGTTTGATACAGTAGGTACCTGGCTGTCATAAAGGAACCAGTGTCATATTGCTACCGAGTTTCAGTACCTGACCCTAATAGTGATGCAGAAAAATTATTCATGATATTAGTTACATTTTATTCTGCTGTAGTAGTCACAAATGCTTTGCTCATCACGCCGGGGCGGCTGTAGCTCAGGAGGTAGAGCGGGTCGTCCACTAATCGCTTTGGATAAAAGAGGTCGGTGGTTCGATTCCCGGCTCCTCCAGTCTGCATGTCGAAGTGTCCTTGGGCAAGATAATGAACCCCAAATTGCTCCCATTGGTGTGCCAGCACCCTGCGTGGTAACCTGCCGCCATCGGTGTGTGAATGGGTGAATGTACCTACTGACTGTAAAGCGCTTTGGATAAAAGCGCTGTATAAATGCAGGCCATTTACCATCACGATCATTCTTAGAGCAACTCAAATACTATTCACTGGTGGGTCCATGTTCCTTTGATGTTTTTTCTTCTACACCACATCCCATACAACTTTGTTCCTACAGGAAAGTGGAGGACCTCCAGTTCAGAGTGGAGGAGGAATCCATCACCAAAGGAGACCTGGAGGTATCTATCAGCACATATCAATACTCTCATCTTGTATGAATCATAAAATGTACGAGCAGTTTGTTTGGATGTACAAACCAGAGTTATCTGTGACGTTTGAGCAACAGAAAAGTATGAAAGCCAGCCGAATATTGATATTCAGTGTACCTTTAATCCTCATGGACGCGTATTTGTGTATATGTCCACACAAAGTTTGGGATCTATACAAGCAAACTTGAGAATGTTTTGTATTTGAACCTGAATGGTAGGGAAATCTAATATATTCCCATTCTGCATAGTGCATAGTCACACATGAGTGAATATGACAGCGCTGCTGACTGACCCTGCACTCACACTCCAAACGGAAACACGTAGAAACACATTTGTAATTACACGGATGACTGAAGTGTTATTTTTCTTTAATCTTTCACCCTACAGCTCTAAAATGAGATAAATAACTGTGGGATGTACGGTTTGAGATGACAGACTCCAAACAGACTTGAGGATACTGGTTTTTAAAAAGTCGTATAATACCACAATCACATTCTTAATCTCTATGCGCCAATCTTTGTGCAAATGTCGCCTAACTTTATAATATTCCAACATAATGTTCCGATGCTGCATGGAAGCCATATTGACGCAAAGAGGATAAGAAGACAATAGGCTTAATGTCTAATAGGATAAGACAGTGCAATTAAAAGGGTATCTACTAGGAAAGGCCAACTCTAAATATGAGTTTGTCAAAGCTCATATCAGTTAATCTCCCTGGGTGTGCAGAGCAGTAATTGACAGCGATGGAAACTTATGTGCCAGCCTTACAATATGTAAACTTCTGTAAGATTATTACATTCAATTATCTAAAAATGAGTAGACCTATGTCATACTTTTGTTGTTGTCTACTTACATTATCTTAAATGTTTCCAACAATGTTCCAACCCCAGGGAAATCCTCAATTCTATTTAAAGACAAGGAGCGTTTCACATGATCGCATGTAGATGACGTCATCGCCTCTTTCCTGAAAACGCTGATAAAAGGAACCAAGGAGAAACGTTCTAATGGTGCGTTCAAGAGGTCTCGTGTTTACCGTGAATATGACATAAATCCACTTGAACGCCCACCTCATGTGCTATTCACGACTTGGTATGTGGAAATTTTCTGAAAGCTTCGAAGCTCACGACTTGTGACGCTCGTTTTCACAAAATGACGGCCATGGACGTTGATGGAAAGTAAATATATTGACATTTTAGCTGTATAGAGCTTTTCATAGTCATTTTATAATATGTCTGAGGAACATGTTGATATTCTCAACAGTCTCATATTGTTTCCTCTGTCATTATGCCTTTGCATTTCCTGCATTAACGTAGTTAGCCACTCGCTAGCTAGTGGTAGCTAAATTGTTAGCATCGGTGGCTTCTAGTCAACTGCGCATGTTCAGGAGGTGACCCTTTGAATGCTAAGCATGTCGTGTACACGACTTCCGGTCTCGTATTCACGGTAAACACGAGCCCTTTTGAAGGCAGCACAATACTGGAGGAGCGGAGACACAAAACACCAGCACACAGCTCATGCTCAGGACCTCGCTTTTTTAGCTTTTGGACAGAAAATGATCCATTCTGATTTCTGTTCTGTATTGCCCACAACATGTTGGAGAGTTCATACACTCGAGGTTTCTCTCTAATTTGAACATAAAATGGTGAAAAAGGCAAGTCTTTCTGAGAGAACTGACTTTAAAGGGGGACTTACCCCCCCAGATTTCTGGCAAAACGATATTCTACTTGATTTGAAAACTCTGCAGGCAAGATGGTCGCCTATAGTCCCCTGTACCCTGGCAGAATTCCTAGCCCATAAACTAACTAACTTGGCCAATAAGTATGTAACATACAAAATAAAACAAACCGTAATGTCTTCATTTGATGTAGAATGCAGAGGACATGTAACTGGTTCGTTAAACTCGCATTCCAGGAATATTGTATTTACTGCAATGCTTCTAAAGTTAGCATAACTGGCGGGTGGCTCAGAGAGGCTGGTTGTCCCAGAGCCCACTCGCTTTGAGCCAGAACACACTCGATTTGGGGGCGGAACACGCCAGGATTGGCCAACGCCAGTGCCCAAAACTGTCAAATAAAATCATCGACAGACGCTATGGCCCGCTTCCCAACCCCTCTTTCTGCAGTATTTTCAGTGTATCAGATAGAGAACGTCCAAAATATAGCCACGTTATACACAACTAACTAACGCTGGTGATCCATATGGAAACAGTATTACTCGAAATGGTTAAAAGTTATATATCAATTTGGTCATTCAGTGGCGTTTTACTGCCATGTAACATAACTAACTAGCCGCTAACATTAGCCACAGTAAGTAGCAATTACCCATGATGCCTTGCGTTGTTAAAGGGCTGGCGCTAAAACCGGGTCCATTGGAGTGAATGGAGATGTTGCAAATCTCCTGGCGTGAACTACAGTAATAATAATCACATGAAAAAAACATTTTTCACATGAGTGGGAAAGGCGGGAGTTGGCCTAGGCATAGGATGCAACCAAATCAGCCATTTTAGAGGACACTTTTCCTGGTGAAAATGATGCATTTTGTACAATATGTAACAGTTTGGTCTCAAATGTGGAAATTTTGACCAGAATCCTTCACACACCACCCTAAAAGCCATATATATTGGTTAAAAGCTGAAAAAAAGTGTTTTGGGGGTTAGTTACACTTTAAGCGTTTGTTCACACCAGCTGAAGCTAAAGCCACGCTGAAGCTGAGCTCACGCTAAACCGGTCACACAAGAAGCACTCTCTTTTCCTCAGCGCCTCGCTCGGCACTCCTTGACCCCGCCCACAACACGCTTGGAAAATAGAACTGAATCCTGAACGATCGCTTCAGCGCAGCTTCAACGTGGCTTGAGCGTGGCATCCGCGCAGCTGGTGTGAACGGCTGTTAACTGTTAACAAGGACGCCGGAATGAAACTTGTGGCTTCAGCGTAGCTTCAGCATTGCTTGAGCGTTGCTTTGGCGTATGGTGACAATTTTTTTCACTTAACATTTTAGAGGTTTTCTATTAGTGTAAAAGATTGACTACAACTAAGTATAACATGATTTATCCTATCTGAAAGTACACATTCTCCTCTTTAACACGTTCACTGCCAACGACGTATTACTCCGTCAAAAAAAATCCAACGGTTGACTGCCACTGACGTATTACTCCGTCAAAAAAATGATTTTTTTTTTTTTGACCGTGGGATGTGCATCTAACCCTTTTACATCTCTTATATAATTATTGGAGCCACCGAACGTTTACAACCCATTCCACCGACCCACTAAGTGGCGACAGTGCTCTCCTGACTAGAGGAAGGCAAGCAAAAAGCAGCCATTCTCATGAAAATGGATTGGCGAAAACGCTTTCGTTTTCGCGCTGATTGCTGGCGATGCGGGATTGCAAATTTGCATAATAGATTACAGGTGGAACACACTTTGAAACACGCAGCATAAATATGACCCGAATCGCAAAAGCTTCATCAAAGCTCTCAACCAAAACTCCAAGAAGCGAGCGAGTCCATCCAGACTTCCTCAAACAGCGGCCGCGCAGACAGGCAGCAGCAGCAGCAAAGCAGTGAGACTGGTGACAAGCTTGTGACACGGCCGCTGCAGCCAAGAAGAACGCCCACGGAGGGAGGAGTTGGAAGCAGAGGGGGGTTTCCTGCTGTTATGGAGGAAATTACTGTTCAAAACTATTGTTTAGATGTCTGACGTCTTACTGATGCCAAAAATGAATGGTTAAAGTGACTGTTCTATCGAATTTCACAAAAAGCCGTTTATCTCTGAATAATTTTTCTGACGCTGAAACCATGCTGTATTCAACTGCTAATGCTTACATAACTACTAACTCTACAAACTAACTCTTTTAGACAGAGAAAGCACACATTCTATTAGTTCTTTTGAGATATTGTGTGTTCACAAAATCTTAGCAGAAAAGAATCCTCGGGTCTTGAAAGATGAGCCAGAATCCTCAAAAAAACCCTCTGGCAGAACCTACCTACAGTAAAAAAAAAACGTCTGGCAGTGAATGTGTTAACATGATGTCTAAACATTTATCGTATGATATTGTCTGAGCATGCAGTTATGCACACCAGCACCTCCTAGTGGTCGAATTTTGGAATTTTCGGGCAAACTCTAGTCTAAGGGCTAATGTACACTGCCTCCAGAACAGATGCGGTATGGCTCCGGTACGGCTGCGAACAGACCCACACTCATGTAATCTGTCAGACGTATGCGAGATCCGACAAAAATAGAACAGGTGCGTAATTTTTCCGTACTGCATGTATCGCCCATCAATTAACATGGGTGAGAGTCGATCCAGCAGTTTTGCCGGATCTGCAACGCAGCCGTAACGTATCTGGTGTACATTGCCTGTAAAGCCACAGCTCTACACTACAGTAAGCCCACTTAATTCTGACTCAAAATAAAGCCATCCTCGCTTGACCAAATTAATGCGCGATGATCGTTTACATCATAATAGTAGTAGACTATTGCATAACTAAGAAGACATATTTTCAGCTTTCAGAAACAAATATTCCTTGATGAGAATACATTTATTTGAATTGCAGTGGAAAACTATTGAGAATAGCCTATACACTCGCCGGCCACTTTATTAGGTGCACCTGCTCATTAACGCAAACAGCCCGCTCCTCAACACAGCAAATCATGTGAATTTTCACACAGTAGAATTCACAGAGAACGCTGCGAGAAACTAAACGCATCCAGTGAGTGAAAACGCCTTGTTGGATGAGAATGGGCTGACTTGTTCAAGCTATCAGAAAGGCCACAAATGCTCCAATAGCAGCTGTCTTAGGACACACACAAGTCATTGTCCCATATGATAAATGGGCTATAGCAGCAGATGGCCAGACGCTACAAGACAGGTGTACCTAATAAAGTTTAACTATCTATCTATCTGTATCCATCTGTCTGTCTAAAAAATACTTTTCTGCAAGCTTAGTCCCAACATCAGCATTGAGAATAACGGCCTAATATGTAAACTATTGCGGGGACGTCTGTCCTAAATCCCCAGCCCCCTCCTCCTCGTGGCTCGCCATCATGTGATCCACTCATCAACTCACTTTTCAGAACTTTTCAGTGCCGCTGTCTACATACTGTATCTGTTCACTGCTTTTTATGATCAATTCCCCTTCTGCCTGTGGCTCTGGGTCTCTCTTCCCCCTGCCAGTCTTGCTGTTTCTCCCTTCTCTACGACCATTTTGTCCTTTTTCCTGTCTCTCTCACTCTCTCTTTCCGTAGACTCAGACAAAATTGGAACATGCTCATATTCGTCAGCTTGAGCAGAGCCTGCTCCTCGAAAAGTCGAGAGCAGAGGCGCTTCACAAAGACTTAGAGAAGAAGAGGGTAAAAAAATCAAATCAAATGGCGAGCCCTTTTTGCCTGTAGCCGCTGTTTTGTGTGGTTCTCCGCCTGTTATGCTTGTGGTTGATGGCAGTGGGACTCACGGCTGCACAAGTCTCAGTCATACTCCACCTGTTTTCAGTGTCCAAACTTGCATTCACTCAGATTAGAGGTGCACCGATAGCAATACTTCAGAATTGATATGAGTGACTACTTGATCAATATGAGTACTGATTTGACTAGCACTCAATTTATTGTCCACCTATTATAAGGCAGTTACAAGTGCATCAACTGCATTTATTTCATCCTAAGAAATATAAATAAAAAATACAATAGTGATACATAAAAATTTAATATATATCATTATAAAATTGAAAATAGGCTACATAACTTAGGCTAGAGGATGTCACATTTCTCTTTTTATTAACTCTGGTCAAAGAAGTTGGAAACGAGCTAGCTAGAGCAACAGCAATCACAATACTACAGCTGCTATCAGTGCATCTCTCTTAACTCAAAATTTAAAGGTTTAGTTCAGATTTTTTTTAACCCTAGCCCTATTTGCTACTTACCAATGATTATGTTGATTGGTAGATTCCTTTCTCAGCACGATCCATGCTGTTCCTCATAGTAGCTCCAGATAGTAATAGCTACAAACCAATACAAGGTCAATGGGGTCACGCTCCTGTCGGTGCAAGCTGACTGAGGCTCACTGAAATGTCCTCCACACTTCACACATAGTACATTTATATATATATATATATATATATATATATGACTGAGGCTCACTGAGGCTCACTGAAATGTCCTCCACACTTCACACATAGTACATTTATATATATATATATATGACTGAGGCTCACTGAAATGTCCTCCACACTTCACACACACACACACACACACACACACACACACACACACACACACACACACACACTTCACACATAGTACATTTCAGTGAGCCTCTCAGTCAGCTTGCAAAGACAGGAGCGTGACCCCATTGACCTTGTATTGGTTTGTGGCCAACTATCTGGAGCTAGTATGAGGAACAGCATGGATTGTGCTGAGAAAGTAATCTACCAATCAACATCAGCATTGGTAAGTAGCAAATATCCAAAAATCAGAACTATCCCTTTAGTATTATGTCTTTTGGGAAGATTCATCAAGACAACAACATGGAAAGATCAAACCCATGTTTAAGCTACAGAAGTGAGAAAAGGTTTGAGTTGCAGCTGGTGAGATTCAGGTTCAGCCTGTGTGCTTTAAGGTCTGCCCTGGCTGTCAGTCTGCCCTGGCTGTCAGTCTCGTCTGGCTGTCAGTCTGGCCTGGCTGTCAGTCTGCCCTGGCTGTCAGTCTGGCCTGGCTGTCAGTCTGCCCTGGCTGTCAGTCTGGCCTGGCTGTCAGTCTGGCCTGGCTGTCAGTCTGGCCTGGCTGTCAGTCTGCCCTGGCTGTCAGTCTGCCCTGGCTGTCAGTCTGGCCTGGCTGTCAGTCTGCCCTGGCTGTCAGTCTGGCCTGGCTGTCAGTCTCGTCTGGCTGTCAGTCTGGCCTGGCTGTCAGTCTGGCCTGGCTGTCAGTCTGCCCTGGGTGTCAGTCTCGTCTGGCTGTCAGTCTGCCCTGGCTGTCAGTCTGGCCTGGCTGTCAGTCTCGTCTGGCTGTCAGTCTGGCCTGGCTGTCAGTCTGGCCTGGCTGTCAGTCTGGCCTGGCTGTCAGTCTGGCCTGGCTGTCAGTCTGGCCTGGCTGTCAGTCTGGCCTGGCTGTCAGTCTGGCCTGGCTGTCAGTCTGGCCTGGCTGTCAGTCTCGTCTGGCTGTCAGTCTGCCCTGGCTGTCAGTCTGCCCTGGCTGTCAGTCTGCTCTGGGTGTCAGTCTCGTCTGGCTGTCAGTCTGCCCTGGGTGTCAGTCTGGCCTGGCTGTCAGTCTGGCCTGGCTGTCAGTCTGGCCTGGCTGTCAGTCTGGCCTGGCTGTCAGTCTGCCCTGGCTGTCAGTCTGCTCTGGGTGTCAGTCTCGTCTGGCTGTCAGTCTGCCCTGGGTGTCAGTCTGCCCTGGGTGTCAGTCTCGTCTGGCTGTCAGTCTGCCCTGGGTGTCAGTCTGCCCTGGGTGTCAGTCTCGTCTGGCTGTCAGTCTGCCCTGGCTGTCAGTCTGCCCTGGCTGTCAGTCTGCCCTGGCTGTCAGTCTGCCCTGGCTGTCAGTCTGCCCTGGGTGTCAGGCTGCCTGGCTGTCAGGCATGTGCTGCATGGGGACAAGCTTGGGAAAACCCACTTAAAACGATGCCCATCTCAACTTTCAGAATCAAGTTCAAGACAGTGTTTCATTTTGGTATAACACTTGCAGAGTTTTTCCTGCATAGAGTATTCGGAGGCAGCCACCTCCATCAAATTTCATGCCACATCCAGCTCTTGACAAAACTCTGACAGGTGTCTTAATGGAAAACACTCTTTTCTACCAAGCGTTGTTCTCGGTGGATTTCTGTCATTTGTAATTGCAGCATTACATCAACATAGACAATGTCTCTTTTCATTCCAACTCAAAATAATCATACCGGCCGCAATGAATTTTCCCCACAAAAATCTGTATCTGTGTCCCACATCCCATATCGGTCGGCCTCTACTACCATCCCCGCCTCATTTTGAGCCAGGAAAAACCCTGACTTGTAGCACACCATGAAAATGAATTATCAACCATGAAAAACCACCATCAACCCTGTATAGAATGAATACACATTTCACATGTTTCACAATAACCCCCTGATGCCCCCGGAGCACAACCGGCTCTGCAACGGGCTGGGGTCCCCCCATGGACATTTCCCCATGGACACTAACCTCCCTCCCCCCCACCCTCCCCCCATGATATGTCACTTTAAAGGACTTTTACTTTGCACTTTTTAAGTTATAATTTGAGGTTATAATTTATCATTTGAGATTGTTTTCTGTTTTGCTCCATATTCTGCTGTTGATGTGATCGCTGCACTGCATACTTGAACTAAGTCAAATTCCTCGTTTGTAATCTAATTACTCACTATGGCTATTAAAATGAATCTTAAATCTTGAATATACAAAATATGACTAATTTGAAATATATTTCAGATATATAGTAGGTGCACATGTTCTTGTTCTTGTGTTTATCTATTGACTTAGCAACAGGTGACTCCAGGAAGGAACCCTTTTCAAAGTCCTACAGAATGTGTTGTGGTAGGCAGAAGGGCAGAAATGCCAACAACATTTACATTTGCGGATCACATAAACATTTCTGATTTGTGCCACTTCACACTGTCTGACATCACATACATACATGACATGATGGTTATGTTTATTACTTTTTATATTTGCCCCTCGATAATAGTAATATTGTCTTGGCACCGGAAGCTTTTCACGTCTCTTTTGTTGGTAACATCAATAGTCTTTCGTGTACAGTATAATCAGTAACAAAATTAGCAATCGCCGTAATTTCAATGGAATCACTCATTGATTTATTTTTAGATTACTTTCCATTCCATGAGAAAGTAAACAGTCATGCATTATTAATCACTGATTAATGTATATACGTAACCATTTATCGATTATTTTTAGACAACTTGCTAGATTAATAGACCAAATTTTTGTACCTGCATGTTTGAAGTTAATAGTTTTCAGATAAACAATTGTGGCAATGCTTGACTATAGACTAAAGGACGGAAATATGCATTTCACGCCTCTTACACACCAGAGACACCTAAATAATAGACCAGGCTAACAAAAATCGGTACATTAGTACGTACAGACATGTGCTTGATTTTAAGGCAGCGCAAGGCTTTACAATGTTGGATTCCTATATGCAGTAAGGTCTGCTTTTGCCAACAGGGAAGATGCACACATGATGCAGTGTCCTTGAGGTTGGGTAAGAGAACCAAGGTGAAAAAGATATGATCTTGTTTTGGCTTTGATCCTCTGCTAAGCTATCTACGTCAATTCTTGACTTCAGTTTGACTTCAGATTCTGTCAAGGACATTAACCTCGCATAGAAAATATTTGACTCTTGTGTGTTTTGCCATAATCTGAGGCAATTTCTTATTTTCTTTTATATCAATCAACTATCATTTCTGACGTCTGGTAGATTGTTTGCCCAGATGGTTGAAATTAACATCTACGCACTGCGCAACAGGTCCTCTTTCTTAATCTCCATTTGATTGCAATGGGATGGATATGTGGCGGGTCGGGTGTTTGCAGATGTCTGTATGTAGTGTCACTATGTCATGAGATTTGCTATTGGCTTTACTCTATTTGCTTGGCTGCTTCTAGACAAAGAATGGCTGTCCTATGCTCTCATCTTCCACTTCTTTGCACATATAGTGAGCTGCACAAATGTTTGGACAGTGTCACGTTGTTTGATCCTTCTGCTCCTTACCGTTATTACTTTGGATGAGAAATGACACAACTGTAATATGCAAGTGCTGACTGTCAGCTTTAATATGAGGGAAACACTATATGATGGACAGTGTCAGTATAATGGTTTGTTTGGACTTTTTGACTCTAGGTCTTGTGAATTACTCACTCTGAGCGCTCTCAATACATTGAGAGTTCTCCAATTAAAATGATACCTTTGGCCTCCTCCTAGCCCTGTAAAGCCTGAACAATCAAATAATTACCAGAAATAATAATAATAAAAAAAGGAAACTGGAGTGTTTATTGGACCTAGATGACAAATTAACAAAAAAACAATGGCCGATTGTCAGTGGCAGATTTAATAGTGGATTACCTTATAAATTACACTTTTTACAATTATCTATATAATCTGATACACACATTTTCAACACGATTTTACTATACAATAAGTTACAACATATTAAGTATTTATACATCGCATCAATCAAGTATATTTCTACTGAATTATCAAACAATTTGAATATATTTTTTTACCTTGACTTTTTCAAAATTGGCAAAAATATTCATAAACATCCATGCAAAACCACATATTGGTCACATGATTGACAACGTCCATTTTGGATGTCTCAATTGAAGGTCTTCTGGTGCGTGCCTTCTGCCCCCTGATGGATAGGATTAGACACGGCTGACTCTAATTGTTTTTGTTGTTGTTGTTTTTTGTTTTGTTGTTTTGGTTCAGGAAAAAAACATCACGCTGTTCTAGAGGCCCATGTATCAATATGATTCACATGGCATTGTAGGACTAGTAGAAAAAGACTAACTGGAGCCCTAGAGTCAACAAATCCAACAAAACAAACCCTACTCATGCCCCCCCTTTTCAAGGTGGCCAAAAGTATTTGGCCACCTCATTTGTTTCTGTGGATTTACCCTCCACTACATTCATGTCTATGAGGATTTAGCTGTAATTACACTGACTATAAATTAATCTGAGAACATACTGTAAATTGGTGATGGGATATCAAATCTACTTAAAAAATAAAAGTACCATGAACATTTTTTGGAGTACATAACTGAAATGTCTACTTTATCAAAATAATCTTAGTCTGCCCAAATGTTCTTGTGTACCGTGATATTAGGTGACCACAAAGAAAAATATTTTTAGTTCTCTAATCATTTCATCTGATAGTATTTAAAAATGCCCTGAAATCAAAGCAGACAGTCTGGACTCATCTGTGATAAAACAGTAAGCAATGTGTGGCTGTCTGGATGCTTGGGGATCTCACCGTGGATTGCAGCGGACCTGTTAATTTAGGATTTCTCTTTGAATGCTTAATGGTTTACAGGCACAGCTTTAGTGCTTGTGAGTTTGAATGCTTAATGGTTTACAGGCACAGCTTTAGTGCTTGTGAGTTGTTCCCCGAGGCCTGATTTCTGCACATAAGCACTCAATCATTGTGTGTGACGCTTTGTCGATGACGGCTTTTCTTTCGAATGACATTCTGTTGCAGGAGCTCACTTTGTTAGGGAAATAAGGTCATTCATTTGGAAGGCGGGCATATTTCAGCTGTCGAACCCGTGAGTCAAATGACAGCTGTTCCATCTTTCTCATCAGCAAACCACAGTGGAAGAGCAGAGTCGTATCGTGCAGCTGGAGGAGGAGCTTGGCCTCAGGCGAGCCGAGATCCAGAACCTGCAGGCTCAGCTCAGAGGGCCCGACTCCGACTCGCAGCGAGCCGGTGATGCCGAGGCACACGCCGGGCAGGGCGCCCAGCCTGAGACCCTCCTGCTCCGGGAGCAGCTGATGTCGGTGGGCCATGAGCACTACAGGGAGAGCAGCGAGCTGAAGGAGAAGTACGAGGTGGCCCTAGCGGCGAACCAGCAGGAGACGGACTCGCTGAAGGCCACCATGGACAAACAGAACCAGGAGATCAGTGATCTGAAGCAGAAGGTCCAACAGGCCACCAAGGAGAACATGGAGATGATGGACACCTGGAAGGTATTCTGTTTGATCCAAATAGAATCCGTTTTATCCAAAAGAGTTGGATATCAAAGAACTTCAATGAAGACAATGGGGTCATTTTCTGTTCTCTTCTCTTAATTCTCTGTATGTGAGTAGTGCAAGTGTCATTTCAACCAATATGGGCTTTTGAAGGCCAATTAGCAGTAATTTTGGATTGAAGCTGCCAATTACTGGCATATTCATGAATCTTTTTTGATTTGACCATTTTCATGCCAAAAAAGTCCAAAAAGATGTGGAATTCAATCAAAAGGCCACAATAGAATCACTCAAGGTTAAGGATTTCCCATAGACAACCATTGTGGTGCTGATCAGTGCTACAATAAACATGTAATCAATCAAACTGCATCGAAGATGGAGGACAATGGCTGGCAAATATCTTCTTCTTTTCTTTTTCTTAAAAAAAGGCAGATATTGGCCCTATATATTTGTGTAATTGTGTAAATGGATAATTTAATTATTTTCTGCAGGCTAAATTGGACACTTTAGCCAGCAACCACCAGCGTTCTTTGGGGGAGCTGAAAGCCTCGTTGATTAGTGAGCACACTGCTCCGGCAGGCCAAGAGCCAGACCCCCATGAGCTGAGAAGCACTCTGGAGAGCCTGAAGATGGAGCACCAACTGGAGGTAGAGAACCTGAAGGCCAAGCACAAGATCGAGGCGGCCATCCTGACCAAGGAGCACGAGGACCTGGGTGCTCGCCTGCAGGAGGCCAGAGAGCAGCTGGCCGAGGGCAGCCAGACGTGGAGGAGCCAGGTCGAGGCCAAGAGCAACGTGCAGGCCCTGGAGCTGAAGGAGGCCGCCGAGAAGCTGCAGAGAGCCGAGCAGAGGCTGGCCGAGTCGGAGAAGCTCCGGCTGGACCAGGACAGAAACAGGGAGGAGCTGAGAGAGAGGCTGGAGCTGTCTGAGAAGAAGATAACGGACTACCAGGCCCTGCAGAAGGCCCAGGCAGAGAGCAGAGAGGAGATCCAGACCCTGGAGGAGAAGCTGAGGGTGACGGCAAACCGGCTACAGGCCATCCAGGCAGACCGCTACACATCCCATGATGCAAACGTGAGGAGAGGGGATTTGTGCATGTCATGCAGCTGTATTTTTGTGCTTTCATGTGGCAAACAAGTAACAAACAAATCCTCTATCATGTCCCTTTCTTAGGTAATAGAAGATAATGACATTTCAGATGAAAAGATGAAGCTAAAACAGAACATTGAAGGTATCACATTTCACAAGTTGAATATTTGCTGTTTCCTGTACATAGATGGTAATTTTGCATCCTTTGATCTTCTGAGAAGGAAATTTGAGTTGCCCAACACACACTGGCTTAGATACCTACAAGTCAGACACTACATTAGATCCAAGATTCGGGATTTTGAGGCTCTCCGAAGTGAACATGTTTTTTTTTATGTTTTGTTAAGCCCCCCTCACTCTAGGCATCTTATTTCCAGATGTGTGTGTCTGTTTGATGATCACATCAAGGTCCCCACTGAGAGGATTAGAGAGGCGTGGCAGGAGGAGCTTGGTGTTGACTTGTCTGGAATTATATGGGACAGGAGTTTGTCTTTGGTCCAACTCTGCTCGGTTAACAGCAGACACCAGCTGATCCAATTTAAAGTCACTCATCGTCTTCATTATTCCAAGGCTAGACTGCATAAGATCTATCCTTCCGTCTCGCAACTATGTGACAGGTGTCAGGTGTTAGAGGGTACACTATCCCATGCTTTTTGGTTTTGCCCTTTACTTTCCGGATTCTGGGCCAAGATATTTGACTGGTATTCTAAGGCCTACAAAGTAGCCCTTCAGCCAGAGGCAGAAGTCGCCATCTTCGGCTGCTCAGAATCCTCGCTGTTCCTCCCTATGGCTGTGCAGCAGTCCCTGACACAGGGGACGACTGTCGCCAAGAGACTTAGGGCCCTATCTTCCCAATGGCGGTAATTTTGCATTAGCGCACGTTTTGCGCTGGAATAGCGCCGTGCAAAGCCCTAATTGTGGGAGTGTCGGGCCTCTGCGCTTCACGTCATCTCAGCGCAAACCCCGATAGGCGTGTTTATGGCCATATTAACAGGATTCACAAGGTGAGATCACTCCCCTTAAAAGCCACAGCGTCATCGCCATCACGTCTGTGACAGGCAGCAGCTTCTTTCTTGCTCAGTGCAAGCAGAGTGACAGAGTGAGAGAGAGAGATAAAAGAGAGAGGGAGAGAGAGAGAGGGGGGAGAGAACGAGAGAGGGAAGAGATAATTGGAGGATGAACCAGTTCGGATTTGTAACGAAAATGTATGCTTTTGTAATTAGTAGCCTTTTAATTAGTCATTTCGCTCATATAGGCTATAACATACACATTTAAAAATATTTGTTTCTTTAATAGGGTAGGGATGTGTGAGATGTTATTTCAATAGCCTATACCAGAATTGTCCACTCGGATTAAGCTATTGTTGCATGGTGCAATGGTGCAGGGAGAGAGGTTACTGTATACTATCAATGGTTACTGTATAGCCTACTGGCCGGTGTTGTGTCAGAAAGTGATTTCAATCCGCGGGACCATGCACAGCGCTGCCTCGGCAGTGCCTCTACCCACCCTGTGCACCAACCCCCCCGGCCTGCCTACCCGGCCCAGCTCACACCTACTCCGGGAAAACCCCCCTTCAGGACATGGCACACTAGCCGAACACAAAGCACCTCTCCCCGCGCTACACACAGACTCCCGCCCCGCCAGACCCTCGTTCCCCTGGTAATCCAATTCAAAACACAAATCACTTTTTCGCACAAAACCATGACAAACGAATTCTCATTGTTAAATCAAGGTGTGTTTATTTCTGCAGTGTAGGTTAGTTGAAAATCAATGTGGCATTCTGAGGAGGGAAGTGTGTCCGCGTGCGAGCCGTGCGTAATGGGCCTATCCAAGCGAGGATTTCCTGCACTGCACGGAGAATACTGTCTGTGCTCAGGCATACGCCTGGTGTAGTGGGGTTGTTTGCGCTAAGACCAGCTATTTGCTGGCGTTAAAATTGAGAGGACCCAAGGCCCCTTTTTCTACCACATTGCGCTGGAACGCCTATTTTGGAACGGGCAACGCCCAAACCTCTAAATGACACTTGCGCGAGACACATGATAGGCTAGAGGCCCACGGACACGCCTGGGCCACGCCTACACCGGTGTCATTCCAGCGCAAAACTGGACGGTGGAGGGAGACGATAGCTTAAAGGGATAGTTCTGTTTGTTTGAAGTTGGGTCCTATGAGGTACTCTCATACAGTCAGTGCACTGGGTAAAGCACTCTGGACGCATCACGCACCGAGATAGGAGAACTGCACTCCAGCTGCGGCAGGCACAGAGAGCTGTCTGCTGAGTGTGAAGGGGGCCATGAGCAAAAACGTAAAAAACAACAGAAAAAATACATGAAGTGCTTCCATACTGCTCACCTGGCATAATCCAAGTCTCCACAAGCCCTGAGATGCCAAGTTGACTTGAAAAGATGTCATGTACACCCTTTTTTTAGCTGAGTGTGCACATTGACACTTTACGTGGCTGGTATCACCATGCATGTTGAAAAGTTGATATATGTATGTTTTTGTTTTTGTCTTTGTTTGAGCCTGTTCTGTTCTGTTCTGAAAATTTGAAAAACAAACAAAAAATATTTTTTTTGCTGTTTATCACACACAAGAATGAAAAATTCATGAATTGCATTCCTGTTTAAGTTCAAATTTTTATTAGGATTAACCCTTTGAGATGTCATTTCATATGTACAGTAATTGTTTTTGTTTGTATTTTCTGTTTTCTGTTCATTCACCCAACTCTTCACCTACAATACAATTTCAGACTACTATTACTTTCCAAAGTGCTAGGTGGATTCTGTTAATTCTGTCAAATGTTTATCAAGACACTTCTGCGGTTGGAGCATTGACCGCATCTGTTTTGAAAGTGAAAAAGACACTAACTGTGGTTGTGTTTTTTCTTTAGAAACAATGGAGAAGTTGTTGAAAAGGGAAAAAGAGGTCTCTACTCTCACGTCACAGGTTGACACCCTCAAATCACAGATCACAGGTAAGTGTCTTAAAGGAGCATCTCTGACAGCACTCAGTGTACTACTTCAGTGGCTGCACCCCCTTTTTCATGACCTATGATGAAAGCAGCACATGCATGTTCCAAATGACAATAAAGTGATTGGTGACTGAAGGACTGCAGCCTTGTTCTCTTACTCTGATTTCCCCATGCAGTGGATTGTTTGATATGCCATATTGTCCTTTGGTCTTCAGCATGAAATGTGTTGAGTCGCTGTCTTCTGAAGACCATAACGTCCAGCACATCAAAATGAAATGAAAAATGGACCGTAGGCCATGCAGAATGCACATGTAGTGATGGAACTAAGAGCCAAAGAAAAAACGAATGTATTATTCTATTTTTGATTTTCTCTTTAGTATATTTTTGTGAAATTAGAACATTCTAACATGGGGGGGGTCCCTAGACTAATTTTCAGAGACACTAGTTATGGTCGAATTTGATAGTTTTCATTTACTTAATAATGAATGTAGTAGATATGTAAGTTACATCTCAAAAGCAGCAGAAAACATGATGGAATATGCCAGTGGAAAGCAGTATTATAATTAGCAGCAAGGGAATTAGAATAAATGCAATTCATATGGCGAAGACCTCATCACAGAAACTTGTACACAGTTTTAGATTATAAAACACAAGTGAAAATGAAGCAGGAGAATAAAGTGCAAACGCACAGTTTGAACATAGCAGATTTTTATTCGATTGAAATTACAGATGCCATACATGACCTCCCCGAGCACAACTAATCCAATTTGATTGGGGCCTAAGTACACTAATACAAGAACTTGATGTATTCCAGATTATTCGTTAAAACTCACATTAAAAGTATTGCTTCTGATTCTCACACCAGGGTTGGAGGGCAAGGTTCGCTCAGGGGAAAAGAAAGCAGAAGCCCTCGCCAGGGAGAAGATCCGTGTGGAGGCAGACTTGGAGTCTATGACCAGGAAGTCCCATGATGCCTCTGGGCAGCTGGTCATCATCAGTCAGGAACTGCTGAAGAAAGAGAGGTAATTGCACATGGAAACAAAAGCCCATATTGATTTTCTGACTTGTCTCAGTGCTTCTATTGGGTAACGAGGATGAAAAATGATATCACCACCACACACGCTGGTGTTAAAAAGAAAGGCTGTGGATTTGTTTATGATCTGATGTTTGGCACATATATTCTGTGTATGTATACTGTATACTATTATATGGTTTAGATACTAGTACTATATATATATATATATATATATATATATATATATATATATATATATATGAAGAGTTCATTTGCAAAAACAGGTATTGGATTTTTTTATCATTTTATTTTATATATTGATGTATTTATACTGTAATTTATTTATTTTGGGGAAATTGTTATTGTCAATCATAACTAAAACATGGCGTTTACCTGTTTTTGCAAATGAACTCTTCATATATATATGTATATATATATATAGTACATGTAGAGATTAGTTCCCAAATGGCGGATTCAGGGGTGAGCTGGTGCCCCCATGGTTGAAAAAGCATTGGTAAAGTGTCCTCTAGATTGGTGAAAACGAGAGGAAGTGCCCTATTGGCTGCCATTCACATGGGATTTTTTTTGTACACCCTAGGGTCCCACTTCATACAATAAATTATGATGATGCGCCCTCTAGACCAAGAAAATTTGATGTCTTAATCAGTGCCCTTCTAGTGGAGATGTGATACAGTGCCCTATAAGGTGCCCTTACAATGGAAAAGGGTGCCGTTATGAAGTGCCCTCTATGCCACCCCTACATGTCAGTGTCTGAAAGGGTGCCCTTTTCAGTTCATGGTGGCTGCCCCTAATCTGTGGAACAATTTACCTGTCCACATACGAACTGCTGAGTCCATAGAGTCTTTCGCTACTAAAGACTCACCTTTACTCTCTGGCTTTCAACTCGAGCTGAGTTGTCATTTCGATCTTATTGTGTTTATCTCTATGTTTATTGTTTTACCATTTATTAATTGTGCTATTTTATATTTGTGCTCACATGTTGAGCACTTTGGTCAACTGCGGTTGTTTTAAATGTGCTATACAAGTAAACTTTGCCTTAGGGCCTGTGTCCACCTAGCGTTTTTTTCCGACGTTAAACGCTGGGAATGCGCTGGGGAATGCTGATCCCAGCGCACAATATACAAGGAAGCAGTCTGCAAGTAACGTTAGTTCAGCTTGATAGCTGACAGCTAGCAAGCTAACAACACAGGTAGGCTACGCTATTAAAAGCAGTAAGCACAACACTCACCAGAAATATTAAGTGTCTAGCCGATCTGCTCCCACAATTGAGCCGTTCTGTCTCTGTTGCGATAGTTTTTCCATATGATTAGTTACCAGAAAAGGAGCAGCCGACACCAGCGTCTTTCTGAAAAGTTAAAATATTTTCAGCTGGAAGCGCTGGGAGTCGGCGCACAAAAACGCCGAAAAAAGACGCTGGGCGCTCTGCACTTTCTCTACACGTCCGTGTGCGCTCGCATACGCTCTCCCCGCATTGGAAACAATTGAAAATAGACGCCGGAGCTGATGAAAAGACGCTAGGTGGACACAGGCCCTCACCTCACTTTAATAAGATTTTTAATTGACCTTTACAATAATTCACTATACGTTTACAATCAGGGAGGGAAACTCATTAAAATATGCAATAATTAAGATCAGTGCATATGATGGAATAGTGGCTAGAATGTGCCAGAGGCCACCAAATTTGTGCTTTTAAGGCAACAACAAAAAAATCTCTGGGGCAGCATGCCCCCGGACCCCCCTAGTTATAAATTCTTTCTCAGTGCCTGGCTACGCCATATCCTTGTGGAAAGCCCTGCATCATACATGATGCATCATAGCTTTTCCAGCGCTGGCAGGGCCCCATGATCAGCAGTAGGTGACCTTTTTATTTTTTCGCCCCTGCCCTTCCAACAGCCTGAATCCGCCATTGCCCTTAAGAGAAATTTGGTCTGCATACAGGGTTTGCCGTGTAACAAAACACATTAAAAAATCAAAGCACTTAACATAAAAACGCAGTACAACACATAAATCACCATGACATATCCCCATATAGATAAGCATGAGTTGTTACGACCAGACAAGGAGTCAATAGGTTGATAGAGTGCAGTAAAATGCTGCTCATTAGTACAAAATGAAAGCTTCTGGCCCAGGCATAAGATACTGCATGATTTCATGTGCTAATTAAGAAATGTAATTGTAGCTGGGATGAATGAGTCCCTGGGTGTTTTCCCCTGGAGTGTTAAGTACTCTAAAGTTGCACCCAGAGAGCTGCAGCTCAAACTGCCCTCTGAGTTGGTGACCAGTGAAGAATGTCATTGGCCTTCCTCACCACACACCTGTGATTTCAGCTCGCTGTGGCCGATTCACACCACTAACTCTATTGCTTAAGCTGCCAAATCTGGCTACGGTATAAGAGTTTACCAATTCAATAAAACTGATAATAATTAAAGTCATCATTTTCCCCACACAGGGTAAAAGAGAAAGGCAAAGTTGTCACTGACCCCGTTTCACAAATTGCACACATTCACACAATGTATTTTCCTGTAGTTACTCTACAGATCAGACTTGTTTCATTACATTATTGGCTGACTTTTACTTTTATGCCTGTCTAACAGTTAATTTGTGTGCAGATCTTATATTGTTGAGGGTTATTATCAGGTTATTATTACTAGGGTTATTCACTAATAGTGAGTATTAATGAATGACAACTCAATGTGAATGAATACCTTTGAACATAACACACTCTTCTCCTATGCGGGATCAGTGCAACAGTAATTTAATATACAGTAAAAGTATATACCATACATTAAAAAATGTAGTGTCTTACCTTGAGTTAGTTTGATTGGACAACCATCTAAATATATTCAAATAAGGTTTTTAGTCAACTTTGACTATTTTTACACCTTTCCAGCTCAGGAACTTTACAAGATAATGAAGAAAAGCCATATCACAAGAAGAACCTACTATGGCGACTTTTTATTTTTTTCCAATATTTTATTTTACATTTTCAGAACATAAAAAAAACAAGAACAGGAAAAAAAGAAGAAAAAAATACATATACTGTATACCAGGGGTCAGCAACCTTTTTGGTATGAAGTGCCACTTTCAAAATGTCTTGTCCATCAGTGTGCCACACCAAGATTAATGACTCACACATCAACATTTAAATTGCCAACAGATTTGCAATTTTATTCCATCCAAAAAATCAGGACATTCAAATGTCACATCTGACTTGAACTTCAGTAATAATCTAAAAAATATATATTCAAAAGATTATATACACAGTTGCCATTGCAGAGTGTTTGCAAATACCAGCAAAGGTCAAAACTGTACTGAATTATTGATCTTCAACTGTAACCTAAAACAAAAGTAGATAGAATATATGCACAGCTCCCATACAGTTTTTCAATGAAATCCACTCTCTTACAAAGTGTCCCCCCCCCCAAACACACACACACACACACACACGCACACACACACAAAATGCAGAAAATCGAACCTCGTCCGAAAACCTAAATGACGGACGTAATTGTCGGACTCGCTGTGTCAATGATGATTGACACAAATGAGGTCGTATTCTTTTTTTTTCGTGCGTCAATTTCGGACGGAAAAACCTCCTTAATGTATTCGCCATCGGTGAACAGTTTGTCATGTTTTGCAATGCAATGAGCAGTGGTGGTTTTTAGCAGTGACAAAGGTTTTGAGGGTGTTTGTTTCCCGTACCTGGACACGGAGCGTTTTACAGATTCAGCCCTGTCTGTCTCATCCTTGGAGACGTTCTCGTGTTTCGTGTCAAAGTGGCGTTTAACACTTGGCGTTCGGCACACAACACTTTCCAGACATAAGGTGCACACAGCACGGTCATTCATACTGTATGCACAAACCCCTTGTCCTCTGTCCACGATGGCTAGAAAGGCCTGGATCTTTTAGCCAGAGGACCTGCCATTGTTTGTCTTTAGCGCGTAGCACTATCTGAGTTCTGCTGCTGGTCAGCTGTGTATCTGGAATGTATGGAATGCAAGGAGGCAACCTGCCAATCAGAGGCTGTGGCGCTACCGTAAAGACCCTAAATAACAGGCTGCGCAACTGCAAATGGTTGTGAAATAGGTAATTTTGCAAGGCGTGTCAACATTTCTACAAAAACACTCAAATGCTGCTGTGCACTGGCGTGTCACTGGCTAACCCTTCGCGTGCCAGAGGTGGCACATGTGTCATAGGTTGCCGACCCCTGCTGTATACTGTACATACATTCAACATTACAATGCTACAAAGTGGTGCTACCAGTCATATAAAATGCTTGTGTGCTTACAAAAATAAAAAATACAATACTGTGCATGTGCAAGGGATCCACTACAAGTGGTCCAAAAGAAACTCAATTATCGTTTTTAGCCTGATCAAAATAGATCAGGAACGGGTCCCAGATAACAAAAACTTTCCTCAATGAATTGGTCCTCTGGAACCTGAGTCTCTCCATACGTAGAATTGAGAGCATGGGCCCTATCTTCCGACAGGCGATATCCCCTATTTGCGCTTGCGCACCTGTTTGTGCGTGCCTTAAAGCAGGGAAGATTGCAGTCCACTGTCCAGGTGTTATGCCGAGTTTTGCACCCCAGCGCCGGCAGCATCCCCACCTCACGGGAGCATATTGTAATGATTTATGCAGAAATGTAACTGTTTAAAAGTGATATAATTGTCTGGTAGACGTGACCGCCATGAAGTTAAAATAGCCCCGAAATATGTTGGGGATGCAATTCTCGGCGGGGATGCGGAAGCGATCACGGCACGCGTCGCAGCCGCAGATTCGAGCCGTGCCAAAATCATCTGCGCCCCAAAATGTCAGCGCAAACGACATTTGGGCGGTCTTAAGTACCAGAATTATTCACGGGTGTGGCCAGGCAATGCTGGGCATTACGTCAATCAAAACCAATCAGATTGCCGCCTCACAATGGCTGTTTGCATGAGGCATGCAATAGGCTGTAATTCTCTCCATGCGTAATAGAGTGTACTCACTCGTGCAAGCTTATTGACAGATCGTCTGTGGTGCCAACGACCCTCCGGGTTATGAAGGTAAATAGCCTCCATATGTCCATTGTCCAACAAGTTTTCTCAATTCATTTCCCTCTTTGCGATGTGATAAAAGTTTCTCAGTGAGTTATAGTTGATTGCCTCACTGAATGATCTGCTAATACCCAATTTTAGCAGCAAAATTTGATGTTCTGGCGTGGCAAGGCTGTGCGTAATGACATATCCAAAATTAATTTTACTTTGCACTGTGCTGCGCTGCACGGAGATTACGGTGCGCTCCCGGCGAGGTATTTGCACGTAAGAGGTCCTTTTCAAAGCTCTTAGCGCGAAATAGTTGCGCGCTGCTGACGATAGGATAATGCCATCTATCCCCACATTTTAGCGCTGAAACGCCTGCTTTGGCATGTGGCACGCCTATGGCCAGTACAATTATAACAGGCATGCACTTGTGCCCGCCCCCAATTTGCATTGCGCACGGCGTTAAATGAGCACAAACGCTAAATTAGCGCTTTTGGGAAGATAGGGCCCCATATCTGTCAGCCAAAGCTGAAAAAAAGGTGGAGAGGAGGACTTCCATTCCTTCAGAATTAGTTTCTTGGCAACAGTCATCCCCTGTGTCAGAGATTGCTGCACGGCCGTTGGGAGGAGCAAAGAGGACTCCGAGCAGCCGAAGATGGCGAGTTCCGCCTCCAGTTGGAGGGTTACTAATGGTGACTTTTAGGAGGCAAACAATAACAGAGTCCAACACAAAAAAGACACAATGAAATCCTTTTTTATGCCTCCGGGTTGTCCGTACGTACGTCCGATGTTCGTTAACGCGATATCTGAGGAACGCCTTGACGGAATTTCATCAAATTTGCCTCAAACATCGACTTAGACTCAAGGATGAACTGATTTGATTTTGGTGGTCAAAGGTCAAGGTCACTGTGACCTCTCGAACTCCATTTTCAAGCTTGTTAACGCGAGATCTCAAGAATGCCGTGACGGAATTTCATCAAATTTGCCTCAAACATCGACTTGGACTCAAGGATGAACTGATTAGATTTTGGTGGTCAAAGGCCAAGGTCACTGTGACCTCTCGAACGCCATTTTCAAGCTTGTTAACGCGATATCTCAGGAATGCTTTGCTGGAATTTCATCAAATTTGCCTCAAACATCGACTTGGACTCAAGGATGAACTGATTTGATTTTCGTGGTCAAAGGTCACTGTGACCTCACGAATGCCATTCCCAAGTTCGTTAACGCGATATAACACAGTAACACAGTTATGAAAAGCAGGTGCATATCTGTCTGTGGTGTGAAGTTGTGGAATGCTTTACCGGAAGAATTAAAATACAGTAAGAATGTGTTGACCTTTAAAAAAAGGTACAAAGACATGATGATGGATAATTACAGACTGGTTCGCAGGTAACTGAATGATGTGTAAAAATGTATGCGCAGGAATATGCATGTATGGATTGTATTGTTTTTGTTTTGTTATTTGCTACTCACTTATTGTAGTTTTTTGTTTTTGTCTCTGTTGTATTATTTATTTACTTTCTTTGTTTCTTGTTTTAGGATATTTCTCCTTGAAATCCTTTGTTGTACATTTGAAGGCAAGTAAGGACAATGTCCAAAAATGTCAGACGAATGAACATTTTTAACCGTAAGAAAAGGGGGGTCCTTTCATAAGCGTATGCTTCTGCCCCTAACCTTTGGTTGTGACCTAAGTGTACATGCTTGGTGGTGACCAATACATTTTTTTCATTCATTCATTCATTCATTCATTCATTCATATCTCAGGAATGCCTTGACAGAATTTCATCAAATTTGCCTGAAACATTAACTTGGCCTCAATGATGAACTGATTACATTTTGGTGGTCAAAGTTCAAGGTCACTGTGACCTCACGAACGCCATTCCCAAATTCGTTAACGCAATATCTCAAGAATGGCTCGATGGAATTTCTTCTGATTTGGCTCAAGCATTGACTTGGATGCAAGGATGAACTGATTCCATTTTGGTTATCAAAGGACAAAGGTCAAGGTCACTGACCTCTCTAATGCCATTTTCAAGCTTGTTAACGCGATATCTCAGGAATGTCTTGATGGAATTTCTTAGAATTTGCCTCAATGCAATGCCTAAATGCTTCAATGTGTACCGTATTACAGGCCGAGAGAATTTATGTCAGTCACCCTTGCTGCAGTGTATATCCCCCCCCAGGCCAACGCCACAAACGCAGTCAAGGAACTGCACCGCGCGATCAGCGCACAGGAGCTTAAACAACCTGAAACAGCACTGATACTAGCAGGCGACTTCAACAGGGTTAACCTGAGGAAGAGATTGCCTACACTCCACCAGCACATCAATTTCCACACACGGGGAAAACGCACACTGGACCAGTGCCACTCGAACATCCGATACTGTTACAAGGCTACACCCCGCCCCCCCCTTCGGCAGATCGGACCACGCCTCCATCCTGCTCGTTCCCAGGTACCATCAAAAGCTCAAGCAACATCCCCCGGCCTTCCGAACCGCCCACTGCTGGTCAAACCAATCAGAGGACATCCTGAGGGACTGCTTCGACCAAACAGCATGGGAAGAGTTCAGGCCAGGGCTGCAGGGGACCTGGACGATTATGCAGAAACGGTAACAGGCTTCATAAAAAAATGCACAGAGGATATAATCCCAACAAAAATAATCAAACTAATGCCAAACCAGAAACCCTGGATCAACAGTGATGTCCGGGCTGCCCTCCACGCCAGGACCACCGCCTTCAACTCTGGAACACCAGAGGAATACAAGCAGACAAGATATGCCCTCCGAACCACTATAAAAAGAGCACGGAGAGAATATGGCAATATGCTAGAGTCCAAACTGGACCCAGGCATCTATGGAGAGGACTCCATGCTGCCACTGACTTCAAGGGGGAGAAACAGCAATCCCCCCACACATCACCCTCCCTGCCGGACGAACTCAACGCGTTCTACGCTAGGTTTGACCCCTCTGCCAGAGCGCCCCCCCTCCTCTCCTACCCCTCTCCGCCACCTCTCCCCCCACCACCCCCCCCCCCCCCCTCTCCACCACCTCTCCTCCCCACCACCCCCCTCCACCTCCTCTCCTCCCTCCCCGCCACCTCACCCCTCCTCCTCTCCTCCCCTCCATCACCCCCCCTCCTCTGCTCCCCCATCACCCCTCCTTCTCTCCTCCACCCCCACTCCCCCCCTCCTCTCCTCCCCCCGCCACCTCTCCCCCCCATCACCCCTCCTCTCCATCCCCCCACCACCCCTCCTCCTCTCCTCCTCCCCCCCCACCACCCTCCTCCTCCCCACCACCTCATTTGGGCTAAGGCCAGAAATCCTTAGGGACTTCTACAGAGGCACAATTGAAAGCCTGCTGACTGGCTGCTTCACCACCTGGTATGGGAACTGTACCACCATGGACCGCAGGGCGCTACGGAGAGTGAGAGGCGCGGCCCAGCACGTAACAGGATGTGAGCTGCCAGAACTGCAGGAACTGTATAACCAGCGGTGCCTCAGGAGGTCCCTGAAGATCATCAAAGACACAAACCATCCCCACAACAGCCTGTTCTCCCTGTTACCCTCAGGGAGGAGATACAGGGTCCCAAAAGCACGCACAAATCGCTTGAGGGACAGTTTCTTCCCGCAGCCACGAGACTCCTTAACATACACAAATAGTGTAGTAGCTGTACTGTAGCGTACTGTAGCTCCTACCATTATGTATGTCTAATGTTTAATTGTATGTTTAATTAGGTATATGCTATTTGCACCTGTACGTCAAATACGTCGAATATAAAATGTTTAAGCACGTCTAAAGTATGCACATGAGATGTGCACCTATGTGCAGTGAATATGCCACTGTCTCTGACTTGTCTTATCACTCTACTGCCTTATTGCTTGTTGTGTCTCTTGTTGTTTTTGCACTCATATGCCCTGTTATATTTGTACTATGTTGTAAACGGAGTCCACAGCACAAGAATTTCACACGTGATACTTGTACCACGGAGTGACAATAAAAATCTTGAATCTTGAATCAAACGTCACTTGGACTCAAGGATAAACTGATTCGATTTTGGTGGTCAAAGTTCAAGGTTACTGTGACATCACGACCGCTCGTTTCATGCTCGTTAACGTGAGATCTCAGGAATGCCTTAACAGAGTCTCATCTAATTTGCCTCAAACGTCCACTTGGTCAAGGTCACTGTGACCTAACAAATGCCATTTTCAAGCTCTGTAACGCCATATCTCAGTAACACCTTGACACAATTTAATTTAATCATGCCTCAAACCTCCACTTGCACTCAAGGATAAACTGATTAGACTTTGATGGTTAAAGGTCAAAGTTCAAGGTCACTGTGACCTCATACACCCAATTTCCAAACTACAACATCTCAGGAGCGCCTTGACGGTATTTCTTCCAATTTGCCTCAAATGGCGATTTGGACTCAAGAATGAACTAATGGCGGAGGCATAAATCTGTGGTGCGGTCATTCTAGTTTCCTGGTGGCTTATCCTTTCAGTTTTCCTTTTATTTGCTGTATTATCTTTCTTATGCTAGGAGTCTGAATGAGCTGAGGGTGTTGCTCCTGGACTCACATCGCCATTCGCGGGACATGGAGCGGGACCTGAGCCGAGAGGTGCACAAGGCCGAGTGGAAGGTCAAGGAGCAGAAACTCCAGGATGACATCAAGACCCTGCGAGATAAACTGCTCCTACTGGTGAGGATTACACAGATACATTTAGAATCTGTGTCACATGGCAGCTAAATTAAAAAATAATAATAATATGTTTTCATACATTTTATATATATATTTTTTTCATTTGTACACAAAGGCCAAACCCCCCTCCCTCATACCCTCCATCCCACTACCTATAAATTAGCCTGGGTAAACCGAGCCTCCACGTGACCTCTATGTACTATCAGTCATGAAGACTTACACTCCAGGCATAGCCTGTGACCTCACGTTGAAGGCTGGGTTTACCCAGGCTACCACAAACTAGCATACAAATATGCATGCATCCATGCATATTAGGGATGTGCATTTGAATACATTTCCATAATAGAAATTCGGGAAGATTAACAATCAATTATCGATTATTTATATATATATATATATATTTACATACATAGATACATACATACATATATATATAACTCTGGTAATAACTTTGTGCGTTCTCGGCCGGCTGTGGCGATGCCGCTGTGTAGTGGCTCGAAGAATATCAGACAACAGTAGCGCTGTGACTAACACAATGCAGCCAAACAGAGGAACAAACATGTAGGCTACTGTACTCCCATTTTGAAAGTAGGACTCAGCTCACCGTCCGCGGCTAAAATTTCTTCCAGACAGACTTCCAGACTCAGTCTGACGTGTGGATATTATTATTTGCCACGAGATGTGAATTGATTCAGGTGGGCTCAGCTTAACGTTAAACGTTATGCTGAGCCCACCCGCTGTCAATGAGAGCTGTGTATCTGTGACTGCTGCTACTTCATAATGTTATAAACAAATTAAATGATTGAATTCACTTGAACACTTGTAACGTTACTCACACTTGGTTGAAAATTAGGAAAGAAGTGTACGAAGTTTCATGTTTACAAGACGGCATCAATCAGGTCCGCACACCGCAGCTCACCGTCTATGTGTGCTGCCTGGCTGCTGGGTGCGTTTGTGCTCACGGCGCATGCTGGTGTGAGTTCCCTGTGTTAGAAACAGTAGACTGTCTCACGAGCTACACCTCACTTTAGTTGGCTGTGCACATGGAGAGGGGAGAGGAGGAGAGGAGGAAAGAATTCCATCATCCATCCCCAACCCTAGTCCACACAAAAAACAATAATAATAATAATAATAATTCGATCAAAATTCCACATGATCGTGATTCCTTAACGATCAATTATCGATTTTCAATTATTGATGCACACCCCTAATGCATATAAACATAAAGACATATCCCTATATGCATATATTCATATACACAGATACACACGCACATCTGCATAAACATAGAAATAAAGAAAAAATAATAATAAAAAAAGGCTTGACCATAGCTAATAGCTATACATGGAAACAGTTTACAGTTTTAAAATTGTAAGTAGCAGTATTAGACATTAAGCTCTAGCCAATGCTCAAACGTGGGGAACATTGTTGACGTCCACTAACGACACCACAATTCCTGTCACCGGAGTATGATTAGGTTCTCAGGTAAGATACCCAACATGCACAGTGCGGTATCTTTAATTAACGACAGCCTTTTTTTTTTTTTTTTTTTACAAAGGATACTATTTTCATAAACATTTCATGAACTTAATTTCATAAACATAGAAACTTAAAATGTACTCCTTATTTGGGAATGCGTTCAGGGTCGGGAGCGCTCTTCCCCAGACCACCGGCGGTACTCCATGATGGATCCCTCCACCCTGGACTCAGAAGTGAACCGCCTGCGCCAGCGGCTGCTCGGCACTGAAGAAGCCCTGAGGAATGCAATGGAACACAACCAACAAGTGGACCAGCTGGTCCAGGCCATGCGCAAGCGTCCAGATAAAAGCCTGGTAAATTTTTATATATATATATATGTATATATATATATATATATATATATATATATATATATATATATACATACATTGCTATCGCTGTCTATGTAATGCCCTTTATGACTAAGGACATAGTGGACTTACAGCACAATTGCTGTAGTATGTGCTCTTGTTAAGTTGCACTTTGTTTGTATTAGCTGTATTTAACCTGCAGCATTGGCAGGAGTATCTGAAACCTAACATCCCTAACTTGCAAGTCTTTTGAATATGGAATTAAATTTGTGCTGTTACAATATAAACAAAATGTTAAACAGCTGATCCCCTACCGTGCATGCCGTCTTCACCACTATCAAATTGTTTGTCTCCAAAAGAACCTGCCACCCCCCTTGGAATGTGCGTACAAATCGACTACTGGGTACTGTATGCGTTGAAGGGTAGTTACTGAGGAAAGCAACATTGATGTTTTGGTGATGGTGTTTTTCAGGCGCATGGTGCAAATTCAGCCAATGGAATTCACCAGCAGGAGCCAGACAGTACTCAAAATGTTCGTATTCTTTCATTGCAATAATAGCTCTGTATTTTTATACCACTTATATATCACAAATTAGTGATATATAATACAACAATGCCATTCAGTGCTGCGAAATAATTCTCTTTCTGTGGCCTTCCAGGAACACTGATATGAGAAGAAAAGAGAAGCTTGAATTGGGACATGCAGAGGTACATCTTCAAAGGAAAAGCCAGTATGACATTTCACCTGATGCTGCGATGGACTCCTGAAGAAATTTTCAGTTTACAATTAAAACCAAAACAACAATTCTCTATCTCAAGTGAATTTATGTGTCGCAGAAAACACCTATTAGCCAATCATAAAGACAGCTCAAAGTATTATAAAAATACAGACTGAGAAATGGGACTTGGAGGTGAAGAGATATTATCAGTAAGACTCTTGAGAACAAACTGCAACTTATTGACAATTTTGAATTTTGACCCAGAGGGCCAAACGGCTGGCGGACGATGCCTTGAAGAACTGAAGAATTGGGTCTCAGCTGCCTTGTTTTTGTTTTATTTATTGCTTTTACTTTGCTACTCCGCTTTGTAATAATCCTCTTTGGGTGAGCTGTCTTGGCCAGTGATGTTCTGAGCAACTCTTAAGGGGCTACTCCAACTGTTTGGGAGTTAAGCCCATTGGTCTCCTTACCCAATGTGATGAGAGGATTTGCACCAAAACCACATCTATGTCTCCAGTAGATAACTCTGTCCGGTATACATGCTAAGTTTAGCATATAGTATGCTAAATAATCGTAGGCTGTTAGCATTATATAAAGTATGCAGATAAACCTTTTAGTAATCCAAAATTGTCATTGGTTTTTAATTTTATTCTGTGACCTAGCGTCAGCGTATCCAATTCCGGACAGCATATGACCAAAAAAATCACAATCATATACCAATATATTTCATCCTGTACTGTTATCGCTGAGGTTTCTAAAAAATTAACAATCCTCCATCTCTTTTTTAAAGTTTAATATCATTTTTACCTTAACTTGTAAGTGATTTTCTTATAGTCCCTACAAATGGATGATTACGTAGATGATAGATTCAAAATTCCTATCCAATTCCAGACACTTCATTTCATCCATACTGTAGGTGTATTCATATACTCAATATTAACCCTTCCTGTACCTTTACAATGTTGTAGATACTTGTAAGAAGTGCAGGCTATGTACTCAAAGCTCTTATTTTCCCATTTATAAGCCAATACCCATTCTCTACATGAAGTAATTGTCGCCAAAAGTTTCCTGCTTGATTGTGACTAAGTTCCTAACTTAGTGTTTTATATGCTTAAATGTGGATAGATATGTATGAAATTTTATACCTAGCTCCTGAAATACCTTATGTATGAGTGACTGAGTGTCCGGAATTAGATCCAAATCCGTTATATAGATTCAGAACTTTTGAAAACAAAATCTGAATCTTCATTATTAGTGAAGTCCATTATGAAACGAGGGAAAAAAGCTTTAGCTGTCTGGCTAACTTCACTCACTTTCTGTGTCGATAAAAGTTATGCTTGAAGTATCGAGAGAAGAGAATTCTGCCATTGGAAGTTCATTACTTTTGTCAAATTGTAGGCCTATGTCTATTTATCAATCCATTAAATAAGCCTGACAGGTTTAGACATTTTCTCACTTGTAGGATACTGCTAGTCTCCAACAATGACTTGACATACTGTGTGCTAAAGCGTTAGCATGTGCACAGGAAAGAGCTGTGCACCCGACTCGGAGATGATTTTCATGCCAGTCGCCTTGTCACATATTTGGTAAGGAGACCAATGGGCCAAACCCCCAAAAAGTCAGAGGGGTCCTTAAGCCACTCCACATCATCGGACTCCTTGCTAAGACTAAATATTGATATTAATGAACCGGGAGGCCTGCTGAATTCAGCTCAGACTGCTGTTGTGTCTATAGAACGAATATGATGAATTATTCCAGACTTATGCATTCTCTAATACTCAGTGAGTCCAACTGTGTGCCATTGCACTTCTTATCCTAGCAGTACTGATTGACTATTTTATTTGATGTGGGCAAAGAATCGGTACAAAAACTCCATTCATACACTAATATTAACTCCTATATGGTACGACATCGCAGCCTGACTTGATGTTGAAACAGCTGCATCAAGGATTACTTTGACCTTTTCTTAATTGGGGCTACTTAAGGGCTGTTACAGGAGATAAAACCCAAACAACGGATGTTCCACTCCTGCCCTCGGGTTGACACCATCTGGACTTCACTTCAAAAAAACGTTATCCCAACGTACAGAATTGATACTGTATGTAGTCTTCCAAATATTGTTTTATCCATTTGTCAACTGAACTAGGAGATTCCTAACTGTAGTCAGTACTATGTTACTATTGCTTTAGAGGAGATGTTACACAGAGGTGAGTGGTGTGGAAATATAGCTCAGAGTGATGTTTCCTGAACAAAGATGTGTAGGGCAGGCCCTGGTCAGCTAAGATGAAAGGAAAATTTTCAATTGGATATTGTACATGGCCTTTTCAGCTGGAGGATTCATACTCTTTGGATTATTGCTGCAATGATTTCAGAGATTGAGTCATTAAATATTAACAATGTAGGCAAGGACTTGTGGTGTTTTATTTCACACTTGTCTGTTTTTGGAGCAAAGCACAGTAAATTAGGTTGACTACACAGCTGCGGTGGAGTTTATTCTTATAGAATTGAAATGTGATAAAGTAATTGGTGCATAGCCATTCTCCGGCCCGGGGCCCCACATACACACAGTGACACAAGGTCCAACAAAACTGTTTTGTCGATAATATACTCAACTCAGGCAAACATAAGCCATTACGTTGATTTGATGCCATCCTTAAACTCATGTAGTCTGTGCTTTTATTTTGGAGGGGGAAGGTTGTAGTGTTAACCAATGCAACCACCTGAATGGCAGACAATGATTTCCTGATGTGGTGGGGGGGGGGGGGGGGGGACAAATTCCACATCTGATACAAGCCAATTTTTCTTGCCGAGGTCAGAGAATAGTTATGTTTGCCATTTACTCCCATAATAGAAACAATGCAAACATTGTCACTGTGTGTGATACAGTAGTAAGTAATAGGGCTGGGTATTGGCAAAGACCTCACGATACGATATGTATCACGATACATGGGTCGCGATATGATTGTATCACGATACATTGCGATACAATACATATTACGATATATTGCAATACTCTAGACAATTTACTCAAAATTAAATAATAGAGCTAAAGATACAACACACTGTGTACCACCCAGGTAGTGTAATAATATGTGTGAGTGAATAATGAGTGTTGAGTGTGTTACTGAACGCATCGATATGGGAAATATCGATACAGTATCGATTAGGGGTGGGAATCACCAGATGCAAAAAAAATAAAATGTATATTGATATTTGGCGTCCAAGTATCGATACAGTATCGGGAAATAAAATATCGCCATATATAGCCGTATCGATTATATTGCCCAGCCCTAGTAAGTAACCTGTTACAGTTGTTACAATTCGCATTAGGCCACAGTTCATCTCTCGGACATGAGCCCTCATTTGTTGCAATCCAGCCACAGCGGCGTTCATTAGCTCAATACCGGCGGGCTAACCTAATGTTACAGGTCGGCATGAAGGCATTCATTTTCATTAATCAACTTGGCATTGTTCGTTATCTAGGGGTTTCCACTACCACGCGATAATTGGAACATGAAGTAATAAACACTGAAAGGCTGGTTTATCCATTGACATGCAAGTAAACTGCTCACTCAGTCTTTAGCTGACGTGGCCTTCCAGTCCGGAAGCATCCCGACACTTGGCCAGCTCTAGTCGGTTGTACGCGTGAGGAATCCTAGATTGTCCTCTAGCGCTCACATAGTCCCATAAGCGGGACAAAACATAAAACGGTAAACAGTGCACAACAAAAGTATAAACTAGCATAGGCTGTCAAGCTGCCAAGCGGGGCCATGGCCCCATCTTCTGTGTGAGCACCACTGGCTCCTCTGAGCTCTCTAGGACGCCGGTGCGGCAACCATTTTAAGTATGCCTACGGCAGCCCCGTATGCACCGTTTTTCCTTATAAAGGGGCAGCTATCACACATCAAAGATAAACCAGCCATAGCAAACCAGCCATAGCAAATAGAAAGCTCCGCGGGCTCGCAGACGCATCTCGCATGCTACGCGTGCTTGCCCGGTCGCATGCGCAGCCCCGCCCACAACTCACCCTCTGCACGACCTCACCTGCTCTATTGGCATGCAATGACTAAACTGCACAACTGCCCGAGTGACCATAATTCAGCAATTGTGCGCCATCGCCCTTCAATCACAGTTGATGGAGTGACATCACTCATGACATCACAACTGTCCGAGTGACATCACAGTTGTGCAATTCAAAGTTGGCTAACTGTGTGCCATCGGCTCATACTACATCACGGTTGCTCAAGTGACATCACTGATGACATCACAACTGTGAGTGACATCACAGTTGGCAACTGTGCGCCGCCAACTTTTGCCCAGGAAGTGATGATGTCCCTTCTGTCACTTTTGTGACACAAAACGTGACTTACACCGGTCAAGTTGTAGCTCAGGAGGTAGAGCGGGTCGTCCACTAATCAGAGGGTTGGTGTGCGAATGGGTGAATGTAGGCACATTGTAAAGCGCTTTGGATAAAAGCGCTATATAAATGCAGTCCATTTTTACCATTTACCACACCGCTTCCGTCACTTTCGAGAATTTTGACGTTCCTGTCATGGTTGCCAAATTGTCGGTAAAACCAATCAGGTAATTCCGCCGCTAATTGTGAAGACAGACAGACACCGGGATGCCGCCCACCCACCTAGCCAATTTTAACTAAGAAGATGGCAATCTCGTGCGCTCGATTTCTGGGGTGGAGACTGGAGATGATTCGCCATGGGCGCAACATGTGTGATTTATGATGTCACTGATGATGTCACATTGTTACGAGTGACATCATCAGTGATGTCATAACTCTTTTCTCTACTTACCTATTGTGATGTTTTCATTGTGACATCCGTGATGTCATAAATCAATTGTGACATGTTCAGTGATGTCATAAATCGACATGAGGAACATTATCAGTGATGTCATAACTCCTCTACTTAAGCATTCTCATAAATCAATTGTGACATCATCAGTGATGTCATAAATCAATACATAAGGGACATCATCAGTGATGTCTTAACTCTTTCTCTACTTACCCATTGTGACATCACTGACGAGGTCACAATGAAAACGTGGCCAAAATTGTGCATGAGTGACATCAACAGTGATGTCATAACTCTTTCTCTACTTACCGATATCACTGAACAATGAAAAAGAATCGTGACTAACAGACACCGCCCGCTCTAGGCAATTTTAATGATGATGATGATGATGATGTGATATGTTGGAGTGCTTTTGAAGGCAAAGTAGTCCAAAAGTAACAAACAGCATCATATTCCTATGTGGTTCTCAAATTTTGTTCACGTCAAGGACCCCTAAACTGATACATATTAGACCACTGACCCACCCCCCATTTGGGACAATATTTTGTCCCAAGCTCCCTCATCTGATAATATTTTAGCTTTTGTGATGACCCTCCCAGTCTCCTGAGTCATCACCCTGTCTTGCAGGAGCCTGGCCTGTGCACTCATTGGACTTTACCTTCAGACCACTTTCTCTTTTATTAGAGAAATTATATGAAACCCATGACCAAAATAGTCATACATTCTGTCACTGTGTTACTTATGGTTGGAATTCTAGTGAAAATAAATTATTACCCTTTTTGCTGGGGACCCCCAGGAACCCCCTCAAGGACCCCTGGGGGTCCCTGGACCCCTCTATGAGGATGTATGACGTTGTGCCCCGCCCCCGTAGTGAGTTTATAGTGAATATCATCTTGCTTACGATTTTTTTCTTTGTTTTTTTAATCTATGGTATCACATTCACTATCATATTCTTATCAACTTAAAGGGTATGAAAGTGTATGGTTTTGGTGTGATAGTTCAGTTGTAATAATCTAAAATTCATTACAGGATTGCTAGGCATGATGTCATAGACATGCAGTGACAATTATGGCCCAGCTCATGTGATTGACTAAAACAGTTCACAGTTTATGTCTGGTTAATAGGCCAGAGGTCATACCCTATTAAGGAAAAATAACAAATCTAATAACTTTGCAGGGATACTATGAGCAAAGTATGAGTTATATTATGTATAATCCTATTGATATCATACAATAAACAAAATACCATAAACTAAGGTAATCATTTATTGCGCACCACAGACTGTAAATCCCTACAGGAATAGGGTGATAATAACAAAATGCCACAATGCCACAGACACACTATTGGAATAGTTATTTTCGCTAAATCTACACACAGATTTATTCATGCAAGTGACAGACAGTGATTTAAACAGTCACAGCTGGAATACTGTAAAAACAAAAAATCCCGCTCGGAATATTTCCTTTCCAGGTAAATGTCCTCCCTGTGGGTTTTCCAGAGGTTCCTCACTTAATCCTATATGTAAATTGCAGCCAATAGATGCTGTTGTTGAGTTGGGCTGGGATTAGCAGGAGGCGAATGAGTTTCAATTTTACTGGATTACAGAACAAAGAAAGGGGAAAGGGACACCCTGCTCTGTTAAGGCAAAAAGAGCAAAAGAAATTGAGAAATTACACACAAATAACAGAGAATTAAACGGGCGATCGAAATTAGCACTGTGATGTTTCAGATTACGATGTTTGAGCAGACGGCACAGCTACATCGTGGATGGGAATTGTGAGTGTTTCTGATGGATTAAAACGGGGGAATAAACCTATTCCGGGATTGACAGCAGCAACAAGGATATTTAGTCGTTAATTAAGGTGAGATTTCCCTGTTTGTTTTTATATTCGTGAACAGTGAAGCAGTATGCGTTCGTAGAGCGTGTGACTTTTTGTGGCTGTACATTTAGAAATTACAGATTATAACCTAATTCTGGACTGGGGGAGGAGATGAAAGCAAAGTGCTAATGCTAGCTAGCAAGATTGCTAACGCGAGACAGCTAACCAATTTAAGATAGCTAACGTTAGTTAGGTACACGTTGTTAAATAAATAACGTTAATTAGCTAGCGTTAGATAGTTAAACAGTGTCATGTTTACGACCGTAACAAAGACAATGACTTTGCCCATAGGGACTCTTCCCTTTTAACCTTGCGAGTGGATTGCGAGGTTATTTTTTGTTTGGGATACAGTATTTGTCTGCTAGCTAATTTAGCCCTGCAGTTGCTACAAAATTGCTAGCATTAGCTATAGCTACCTAGCTTGTACAACAAAGCTGGCTAACGTTTAGCTTATTAGCTAAATTAACTGGAATCAGTCTGCGGTAAAAGAGAGCACTGTTCAAGTCCAGCAAAACACTTGCTTTGGAACAACAACAGTCGTGCTATAACACCAAGCTAACGCTACCTTCAACGTTAACGAACTAATGGGCTGCCAACTAATTCTAATCCTGTAGCGTTACTAAACAAACGAGCACAATCAGACAAGTGTGTCGGCATACTGACAGATAGCTAATTAAGACGAATTTAAAAATGCTAAATGTCGGAGTCTGAAGCCAGATAACGTTAGTGTGCTGTCTTCTACTTGGCTTTCGGCTAAGTTAATAGTAACAACTATTTGTAGCGTCAAAGTTTGGAAACAGCTGACAGGGATATAACTGCATGCCTGCTGTAACAGCCTGACAGATTGGCTTCAGCAAGGCGATGCAGAGCTCTGAAATGGACGCACATAGACATACACTGACATGCTCGTTTCCTTTGGAAAAGCTCTTGTGTGGAGAGATCATTACACCAAACTCCATTCAGAAATCTGTAATGTTGCAAAAGTTCACCTTTTACGAATCGTTAGGTTCTACTGGTAAATTGCACGTATTATTTTTAAGTGTGTGTGTGTGTGTGTGTGTGTGTGTGTGTGTGCGCGTGTGTGTGTGCGCGCGCGCGCCCGTGTGTGTATTTCCCAGTCTTTCACTGTATGCACAGATTTAACAGAAGACCATAATAACTATTCATAAAAGATTTGTTTCTACATGTTAAATATGTCTTCAGATTAACAAAGCAAAACAAAATTAAAGTTGTCAGATTTTTTTAAATCGACACACACGCACGCACACGCACACACACACACACACACACACACACACACACACACACACACACACAGCCTTTCTACAGGTCTTGATGGTCTTGATCTACTCTTTGTTGGATCATCACTGTCCTTTTGGAGCAGCAGGGCTGGTCTTGATTAAGTTTGGATAATGTCATTATAGAATGCCAGTGTCTATGCTGAGCATCTTTTCTGAGGATTTTTAATGAATGTCACAGGACCAGAACACATACACAGCTGGACATTTCCCCCACCGCTAGAAAACATGTAATACTGACCAAAAATATAAACACAACACTTTTGTTTTTGCTCCCATTTTTGTCACGAGTTGAAATAAAATATCTAAGACTTTTCCTAGGCTTCTCTCAAATGTTGTGCATACATTTGATTAAATCCATGTTAGTGAGCACTTCTCCTTTGCCAAGATAATCCATCCACCTGACAGGTGTGGCATATCAAGATGCAGATTAAAAAGCATTATTATTGCACAGAGGCCCATACCACAAATGGAGGATAAACAGATCGAGGATCTGTCTCTTGATCTGGTTTGGGTTAACCAGATCAAAGCAATCAAGCTATTCGTTACGGTTATCAGCTGTGTCTGTCAATTTGGGATTTCTTTATCCAGCTCTGAGCTCGTGCACCTGAAAATGCTCGTGAACAGGAGCTTGTGCCCACAAAAGAGGCGTGGTTTGTAACAACTAGCCAATCACAATGCAATATGGACAGCTCCAGATTTTACAGCGTCAAACGTGCTTGGGAGCAAATAAAAATGAATACTTCACGCTGGAGGAGCAAACCATAATCTTAAGAATTCAAATATGTAATAAAAACCAAAGGCAACACTGCTGCACATAATAATCACAGAAAGGAGGGCTTGTAAAAAATTGCAGATTGTTGCGTAAGTTATTCAGCTTGCTTGATTTCACCACCGAAGTTCAGCATCTCCGTAGCGCACACGGTGCGCTTTGGAGACGTATGATTAAATGGGTCTTGGTGGTCGCAAAAGACTCTTCTCTCCTTTTCCAGGAAGCTCATTGGTTCTTGGGCGGTGCCTTTTAAGGTTTAATCTTATCTTTGCAACTTAACCTGCTCTCGACCAGGTTAAATGTGAAGCATAAGTTGCTATGGAAATATATCTCGGTAAGAAGTTAACTAGCGTCGTAGCACGGCAAACCCAGGGTTAAACCTGAAGTTACCTTGCTAAGCAACTCATCTTGCTTCGTGGTATAGGCCTCTGGTGTGCCTTGGGCTGGTTACAATAATGCTGCCTTCAAATGGGGTCATGTTTACTGTGTTCACGGGAAGAGTCCGTATGAACACACCCTGTGGTATTCACAAATTTGGAAGTAGAAATTTTCTGAAAGCTCCAAGTTCACAATATCGTGTACACGACTTACCACGTCATAACCACAAGCTCACAAGTTCCATTTGAAGGCAGCATAACACATGGAAGTGGCTTATGGTAGTGAAATGAACAGTCAATAAATGGGCAACAGCTAATTTAAAATTTGTGCATAAAAAACCTGAGTGGAAACGCTGCAAAAAACCCTCAAAATATTGCAAAAAAGTGTTCACGTTTGGGGGAGGTGGAAAAGTTGGGTTTATCGATAAAAGGAAATTGCGATAAATGCAGTGGAAACAGATTAAGTGAATCGTCCGTCGTCTCTGCATTCAAAAACCACACAGTTTCATGTTGACATGTCTGCTGCACAGCCTACACTAAATAGGGCTACACTTGTAATGGTAAACTAAATAATAGGGCTGTGCCGATTCACTTATCTCCCGATTCGATACTATCACGATACTTTGGTGCCGATTCGATATATATTGCGATTCACGATTATTGCGATTCTACGATTATTGCGATTCGATATTACGATTTATTGCGATTTTTGTTTATTTTTTTCTTTTATTTTTTCAGTTTGTTTGCTTTTTTACACTAGATTAGAACATGGGAAAAGTTGAATCATACACTAGAGACTGTATATTATATATCATGAGTAGGGCTGGGCGATATAGTTAAAAACAGGGGCGGACTGGGATCATAATTCAGGCCGGGCATTAGATACCAAGCAGGCCAGGCCGATATGGGCCAATGCGCGTGAAATTTGGGCCGTTTGAAGCCAGATTTGGGTCCAATTTTACAATGAGATGCACCCACTTTAACCCTGAAGTGTAATTATTACTTCAGACTAACTAATAAAGTAATAAAACCACTAGTAAACCAGTAGGCGGCGCCTGGCCTGCTGTTCAGTGAGTGGCCTGACTGCAAGCACCCAAAAAAAAAAAAAAAAAAAAAAATTTTTTTTTTTTTTTTTTTTTTTTTTTTTAAATTTGCGATTATCGATTCTGGAATAAAAGATCGATCCAAAAAATCGTGACATTAAAAATCGCGATACTTAGGTGAATCGATTTTTTCCCCCACCCCTACTAAATAAGCAGTAAAATATCGTGGTGTGTTTAAACAGAAGAAGGCTGGGATTGATGTTAATGCGACTCACTTCTAGGTTCAAGATTCAAGATTTTTATTGTCACTCTGTAGTACAAGTATCACGTGTGAAATTCTTGTGCTGTGGACTCCGTTTACAACATAGTACAAATATAACAGGGCATATGAGTGCAAAAACAACAAGAGACACAACAAGCAATAAGGCAGTAGAGTGATAAGACAAGTCAGAGACAGTGGCATATTCACTGCACATAGGTGCACATGTCATGTGCATACTTTGGACGTACTTAAACATTTTAAATTCGACGTATTTGACCTACAGGTGCAAATAGCATATACCTAATTAAACATACAATTAAACATTAGACATACATAATGGTAGCATCTAGCATTCTAGAATTGCTCCGTGGATTATAACGTGCTTGCCGAGTTGAAGAGTGGCACCTGGTAATCCAGAAATTGCATTTTATGGTCTGTACCTTTGTAGATCATCAAGAAACTTTAAATTAATAACGTAGATGTGTTTAATAGAGCTTGGTTGCTTGCCTGCAAGATGAAGACACATGTATCGGGCCTTGCAGCAGATCGGCAGAGGCAGACAGGCTCAAACACCAGGTGATTGATTGACAGCTCTATAATTCGCATAATAGCATTGGATGGAAATGCGCATTTTGCATATTCTTTTGCCGACTTTAACCAAAATTCAGTTAAAATCTGCAATACTTTTGGATGAAACCCAACTATTGTGTGGAAGCTGCACATTTTAGAGTGGCCTTTAGTGCAGTTGGTGCAATAATTACGCTGTTTAGTCAGCATGGATGGATTATCTTGTCAAAGGAGAAGTGCTCACTAACACGGATTTAAACTAATTTGTGAACTAAATTTGAGAGAAATAAGCCTTTTGTGTGCATAGAAAAAGACTTCGATCTTTTATTTTAACTCATGAAAAATAAGAACAAAAACAAAAGTGTTCCATTTGTAACCTGCGTTCTGTACTACCCCCGCAGCTGGGAATCGAACCAGAAACCTTTGGCATGGGAGGTAGACACTCATGGGCATCTGCATCTGTCACTAGAGCGTCGGGGAGTGAGCTTTACGGTGACATGCATCTTGAAAATAATCCCTGTAATGGACCACTAACTAACCTGGAACATCACTATCACCATCCCATAAATGACATGAGATTATCATGCAATAGGAATGTTACCTATTATTCCAACAAAATGATAGCAGTGTTTTTGTCTAGTCCCAGGACATTCATGATTAGCCAGAAAGCAAAACGTTCTGCCAGGAAGTCTTAGTACTGTAACTAAACCAGCCTTTTCCCTTTCCTTAGCTCCCTTTTCCCCAAAAACATATTTTCCCCAGAATATTGTAGGCTGTGTCTAGGCTGTTCCTTCCTGTATGACAACATTGAGAGTCAGTGTTTTACGAAAAAGCTCACTAAAACAACAACAAACTTTGATAAAAATGGCCATGCATCGAGGATGTGACCAAAAATGCATACAAACCCAAAAGACCTTTACACCACACAGATTAACATGTTTACATTCTGTAAAGATGCTTTGACCTTTACACCACACAGATAACATGTTTACATTCTGTAAAATGCTTTGACCTTTACACCACACAGATTAACATGTTTACATTCTGTAAAGATGCTTTGACCTTTACACCACACAGATAACACGTTTACATTCTGTAAAGATGCTTTGACCTTTACACCACACAGATGACCATGTTTACATTCTGTAAAGATGCTTTGACCTTTACACCACACAGATAACACGTTTACATTCTGTAAAGATACAAATGACCTCTTGGCTGACATACAAATGATATGGAGCATATGAAAAGCCCATTAACTACAGACTGTCTATTTTAATCATAGCTCCTTTATTTACATGATATGATATATCATGTTATGGTTTTTACTCAAATCATTCAGACAGCCTTATATATTATTTTTAGTATGTTCCAGTAGTTGACAAATTAACTTGTATGTATGTAAGGATCCTTGTCAGGAAGGTGGCAAAAATGCTCTTTTTCACAGCTTACTGTTGGCGTGTGTGTGTGTGTGTGTGTGTGTGTGTGTGTGTGTGTGTGTGTGTGTGTGTGTGCGTGCGCGCGCGCGCGCGCGTGCGTGCGTGCAGTAGCCTTATGTTGTTATTTAGCCTTTCTGATGCTATTGCATGGTTAAATCAGCAAATTTTATTTCATGGGGAAATGTTCCTTTGTATGTTTTGCAGTGGAGTGGTCCCTTGGTTCGTAGTTGATTTTAACCTCAAATATACTTTTGGCAGATTGCAGATATTGCTTTATTGTTGCCGATCATGCTGCACGTGAGAAACATGAGACAGCCCATTTCTCCACAGAGTTAATTGGTGTAAAAAAAACATTTTGATGACAGAAAATGTCTATCGTTTAACTTTCATATTGTGCTCTATTGTTTATTAGGGATGGGCATTTCTAGCAAAAACACTAGTCGAAATTCGCTGGGCCAAAGTCGACTTTTCGTCGAAATTCGCCCATTTTATTTTTAAATTTAAATTGCGAGTCCAATTTTCATGGTCTCCCCTGAAGTATAGTTGAATCGCTTGGCTTGACCAAGTAAAACATTTTTATAAGCATTTTACGCAAGGTCTATGGAAAAATGAATGGCGGATGAAATCCCATGGACAGGGAGAGGAGGTGACTTTGGCACTCTTATTGTCAATAGGCAGCCAGACCTACATTAGCCGTTAGCAACATTAGCATTAGCGTAGCACCGAGATGGCTCAAGGAACAGTAGACAGAATAGGAGGCGGGGCAAGATGGCGACCTGAGCAGACGTACTACGCTCAGCTCTGTTTGCAAAGTCCCTAAAATGTAAACTAAAGTTATCCTTCCTGACCGAAAAATAACTTGAAGTGAGTATAAACCAACTACGAACTTTTTGAGCTTTATCTAACTGGAAAAAAATACACGGAAATGCCTAATACAAGAGCGGAGCAGGCGCTCGCGGTGCATGACTACAACAAAGATATTTCAAACGTGGAAACAATGGAGACTGATGATAGCGCCGGGAACAACAAACGGGGGCTAAACTCGCCAACAAAACCTCCTGTGCCAAGTAAGATATTGAAGACGAAGCAAACTCCCTCTCCTGTCGAGGAAGAAGTATCCAACGCCGCCATTTTCGAGGCGGTGAAAAGTCTTACCAAAATGGTAGAAAGCTTCAACTCTCGGCTGAACGACAACACCCTTGCAATTTCCAACTTGGCGAAAAGCTTGGAGTTCAACTTCAAAGAAATCGGGGATTGCAAAGATAAAGTGAAAACTTTGGAAAAGAAAGTGTCTGCAGTCACAGCTGAAAACAAAGACCTCAAAGAGCGTGTACTGGAGAGCGAGAGATACAAACGGCGCTGGAATCTACGCATCCACGGTCTGAAAGAAAACGAGGGAGAGAACACCAGAGAGAGAGTGATCAAGATTTTGACCAAAATTGAGCCACAGTGGACGGGGAAGATGGATGGCATCGTTGACTCAGCACATCGCCTTGGAAGACAGATGGAGGGCAAAAGTCGACAGACCATCCTGCAATTCACCATGAGGATCTTGGGTCTTGGTGGTCGCAAAAGACTCTTCTCTCCTTTTCCAGGAAGCTCATTGGTTCTTGGGCGGTGCCTTTTAAGGTTTAATCTTATCTTTGCAACTTAACCTGCTCTCGACCAGGTTAAATGTGAAGCATAAGTTGCTATGGAAATATATCTCGGTAAGAAGTTAACTAGCGTCGTAGCACGGCAAACCCAGGGTTAAACCTGAAGTTACCTTGCTAAGCAACTCATCTTGCTTCGTGGTATAGGCCTCTGGTGTGCCTTGGGCTGGTTACAATAATGCTGCCTTCAAATGGGGTCATGTTTACTGTGTTCACGGGAAGAGTCCGTATGAACACACCCTGTGGTATTCACAAATTTGGAAGTAGAAATTTTCTGAAAGCTCCAAGTTCACAATATCGTGTACACGACTTACCACGTCATAACCACAAGCTCACAAGTTCCATTTGAAGGCAGCATAACACATGGAAGTGGCTTATGGTAGTGAAATGAACAGTCAATAAATGGGCAACAGCTAATTTAAAATTTGTGCATAAAAAACCTGAGTGGAAACGCTGCAAAAAACCCTCAAAATATTGCAAAAAAGTGTTCACGTTTGGGGGAGGTGGAAAAGTTGGGTTTATCGATAAAAGGAAATTGCGATAAATGCAGTGGAAACAGATTAAGTGAATCGTCCGTCGTCTCTGCATTCAAAAACCACACAGTTTCATGTTGACATGTCTGCTGCACAGCCTACACTAAATAGGGCTACACTTGTAATGGTAAACTAAATAATAGGGCTGTGCCGATTCACTTATCTCCCGATTCGATACTATCACGATACTTTGGTGCCGATTCGATATATATTGCGATTCACGATTATTGCGATTCTACGATTATTGCGATTCGATATTACGATTTATTGCGATTTTTGTTTATTTTTTTCTTTTATTTTTTCAGTTTGTTTGCTTTTTTACACTAGATTAGAACATGGGAAAAGTTGAATCATACACTAGAGACTGTATATTATATATCATGAGTAGGGCTGGGCGATATAGTTAAAAACAGGGGCGGACTGGGATCATAATTCAGGCCGGGCATTAGATACCAAGCAGGCCAGGCCGATATGGGCCAATGCGCGTGAAATTTGGGCCGTTTGAAGCCAGATTTGGGTCCAATTTTACAATGAGATGCACCCACTTTAACCCTGAAGTGTAATTATTACTTCAGACTAACTAATAAAGTAATAAAACCACTAGTAAACCAGTAGGCGGCGCCTGGCCTGCTGTTCAGTGAGTGGCCTGACTGCAAGCACCCAAAAAAAATTTTTTTTTTTTTTTTTTTTTTTTTTTTTTTAAATTTGCGATTATCGATTCTGGAATAAAAGATCGATCCAAAAAATCGTGACATTAAAAATCGCGATACTTAGGTGAATCGATTTTTTCCCCCACCCCTACTAAATAAGCAGTAAAATATCGTGGTGTGTTTAAACAGAAGAAGGCTGGGATTGATGTTAATGCGACTCACTTCTAGGTTCAAGATTCAAGATTTTTATTGTCACTCTGTAGTACAAGTATCACGTGTGAAATTCTTGTGCTGTGGACTCCGTTTACAACATAGTACAAATATAACAGGGCATATGAGTGCAAAAACAACAAGAGACACAACAAGCAATAAGGCAGTAGAGTGATAAGACAAGTCAGAGACAGTGGCATATTCACTGCACATAGGTGCACATGTCATGTGCATACTTTGGACGTACTTAAACATTTTAAATTCGACGTATTTGACCTACAGGTGCAAATAGCATATACCTAATTAAACATACAATTAAACATTAGACATACATAATGGTAGCATCTAGCATTCTAGAATTGCTCCGTGGATTATAACGTGCTTGCCGAGTTGAAGAGTGGCACCTGGTAATCCAGAAATTGCATTTTATGGTCTGTACCTTTGTAGATCATCAAGAAACTTTAAATTAATAACGTAGATGTGTTTAATAGAGCTTGGTTGCTTGCCTGCAAGATGAAGACACATGTATCGGGCCTTGCAGCAGATCGGCAGAGGCAGACAGGCTCAAACACCAGGTGATTGATTGACAGCTCTATAATTCGCATAATAGCATTGGATGGAAATGCGCATTTTGCATATTCTTTTGCCGACTTTAACCAAAATTCAGTTAAAATCTGCAATACTTTTGGATGAAACCCAACTATTGTGTGGAAGCTGCACATTTTAGAGTGGCCTTTAGTGCAGTTGGTGCAATAATTACGCTGTTTAGTCAGCATGGATGGATTATCTTGTCAAAGGAGAAGTGCTCACTAACACGGATTTAAACTAATTTGTGAACTAAATTTGAGAGAAATAAGCCTTTTGTGTGCATAGAAAAAGACTTCGATCTTTTATTTTAACTCATGAAAAATAAGAACAAAAACAAAAGTGTTCCATTTGTAACCTGCGTTCTGTACTACCCCCGCAGCTGGGAATCGAACCAGAAACCTTTGGCATGGGAGGTAGACACTCATGGGCATCTGCATCTGTCACTAGAGCGTCGGGGAGTGAGCTTTACGGTGACATGCATCTTGAAAATAATCCCTGTAATGGACCACTAACTAACCTGGAACATCACTATCACCATCCCATAAATGACATGAGATTATCATGCAATAGGAATGTTACCTATTATTCCAACAAAATGATAGCAGTGTTTTTGTCTAGTCCCAGGACATTCATGATTAGCCAGAAAGCAAAACGTTCTGCCAGGAAGTCTTAGTACTGTAACTAAACCAGCCTTTTCCCTTTCCTTAGCTCCCTTTTCCCCAAAAACATATTTTCCCCAGAATATTGTAGGCTGTGTCTAGGCTGTTCCTTCCTGTATGACAACATTGAGAGTCAGTGTTTTACGAAAAAGCTCACTAAAACAACAACAAACTTTGATAAAAATGGCCATGCATCGAGGATGTGACCAAAAATGCATACAAACCCAAAAGACCTTTACACCACACAGATTAACATGTTTACATTCTGTAAAGATGCTTTGACCTTTACACCACACAGATAACATGTTTACATTCTGTAAAATGCTTTGACCTTTACACCACACAGATTAACATGTTTACATTCTGTAAAGATGCTTTGACCTTTACACCACACAGATAACACGTTTACATTCTGTAAAGATGCTTTGACCTTTACACCACACAGATGACCATGTTTACATTCTGTAAAGATGCTTTGACCTTTACACCACACAGATAACATGTTTACATTCTGTAAAGATACAAATGACCTCTTGGCTGACATACAAATGATATGGAGCATATGAAAAGCCCATTAACTACAGACTGTCTATTTTAATCATAGCTCCTTTATTTACATGATATGATATATCATGTTATGGTTTTTACTCAAATCATTCAGACAGCCTTATATATTATTTTTAGTATGTTCCAGTAGTTGACAAATTAACTTGTATGTATGTAAGGATCCTTGTCAGGAAGGTGGCAAAAATGCTCTTTTTCACAGCTTACTGTTGGCGTGTGTGTGTGTGTGTGTGTGTGTGTGTGTGTGTGTGTGTGTGTGTGTGTGTGTGTGCGTGCGCGCGCGCGCGCGCGCGCGCGCGCGTGCGTGCGTGCAGTAGCCTTATGTTGTTATTTAGCCTTTCTGATGCTATTGCATGGTTAAATCAGCAAATTTTATTTCATGGGGAAATGTTCCTTTGTATGTTTTGCAGTGGAGTGGTCCCTTGGTTCGTAGTTGATTTTAACCTCAAATATACTTTTGGCAGATTGCAGATATTGCTTTATTGTTGCCGATCATGCTGCACGTGAGAAACATGAGACAGCCCATTTCTCCACAGAGTTAATTGGTGTAAAAAAAACATTTTGATGACAGAAAATGTCTATCGTTTAACTTTCATATTGTGCTCTATTGTTTATTAGGGATGGGCATTTCTAGCAAAAACACTAGTCGAAATTCGCTGGGCCAAAGTCGACTTTTCGTCGAAATTCGCCCATTTTATTTTTAAATTTAAATTGCGAGTCCAATTTTCATGGTCTCCCCTGAAGTATAGTTGAATCGCTTGGCTTGACCAAGTAAAACATTTTTATAAGCATTTTACGCAAGGTCTATGGAAAAATGAATGGCGGATGAAATCCCATGGACAGGGAGAGGAGGTGACTTTGGCACTCTTATTGTCAATAGGCAGCCAGACCTACATTAGCCGTTAGCAACATTAGCATTAGCGTAGCACCGAGATGGCTCAAGGAACAGTAGACAGAATAGGAGGCGGGGCAAGATGGCGACCTGAGCAGACGTACTACGCTCAGCTCTGTTTGCAAAGTCCCTAAAATGTAAACTAAAGTTATCCTTCCTGACCGAAAAATAACTTGAAGTGAGTATAAACCAACTACGAACTTTTTGAGCTTTATCTAACTGGAAAAAAATACACGGAAATGCCTAATACAAGAGCGGAGCAGGCGCTCGCGGTGCATGACTACAACAAAGATATTTCAAACGTGGAAACAATGGAGACTGATGATAGCGCCGGGAACAACAAACGGGGGCTAAACTCGCCAACAAAACCTCCTGTGCCAAGTAAGATATTGAAGACGAAGCAAACTCCCTCTCCTGTCGAGGAAGAAGTATCCAACGCCGCCATTTTCGAGGCGGTGAAAAGTCTTACCAAAATGGTAGAAAGCTTCAACTCTCGGCTGAACGACAACACCCTTGCAATTTCCAACTTGGCGAAAAGCTTGGAGTTCAACTTCAAAGAAATCGGGGATTGCAAAGATAAAGTGAAAACTTTGGAAAAGAAAGTGTCTGCAGTCACAGCTGAAAACAAAGACCTCAAAGAGCGTGTACTGGAGAGCGAGAGATACAAACGGCGCTGGAATCTACGCATCCACGGTCTGAAAGAAAACGAGGGAGAGAACACCAGAGAGAGAGTGATCAAGATTTTGACCAAAATTGAGCCACAGTGGACGGGGAAGATGGATGGCATCGTTGACTCAGCACATCGCCTTGGAAGACAGATGGAGGGCAAAAGTCGACAGACCATCCTGCAATTCACCATGAGGATCCACCGAGATGCAATATGGCGAGCTTCCAAGAATCATGCTGCTTGCAAGGAGAACGGGATGCGCTTTTCTGAGGATCTGCTGAAGGCTGACAAGGAGGCGCGAGACGCAGTGTGGCCGAAGATAAAAGAAGCCAGAGCACTCGGTAAAAAAGCTTTTTTCCGCGGGCCCACTGGTTTCATCGACAACCGTCCTATTCCAGTGCCATAGGTAACGTCAGGTAAAACTAGCCCAGGTTACATTCACTAAGATGTTACCACGCACTTTCACAATAATCTATGGCTACTGATGAAAACTGTTAAAAACGTTCAGACGTGTTTTTTCTTTTCTTCTTCAATGGAACATTCATGGAAAAGCAAGAGGCTACAGTGCCACACTTTTCCCACCACACACGTCAACTGTTAAATGACTGTTCAGTCAGATGCTGGTTTATTATACACTCAAGGTGTTTATGTTGGTTTATTACATCAACTGTTATATTGAACTGTTTGTTCAAAAGTTGGTTTACTCAGGTTGTTATAATAAGATGCTTATTGTATTACTTATTAGGCTACAAATGAAAGGGTTCTTTTTCAGGAAGCTTAAGTAGAATTTTTCATTAAGGGACACTGCCTTTACAAAACTAGTCAAGTTAAAGACACTAGTTTACAAGCACTACAAGTACTTTATCTTTTATTTTATTTATTGTCTGTTATTGTCATGTCTTCCCTAATGTGTCAGCTAGCACTCAATAGTCTAAATACTAGAGGTCTACAAAGCAAGATTAAGAGAAAAGCAATATTTTTATTTTGTAAGGGACAAAAAGCCCAGATCACCTTTCTGCAAGAAACACATTCAAGTGAAAATGATGCCAAATTCTGGTCCAATCAGTGGGGGGATAAAATTATATTTAGCCATGGTTCTTCACATTCAGGTGGAGTTGCTATTCTTTTCAACAATTGCCCAGGAAAGGTCATATCTTACAAAGCAGATGAAAATGGTCATTGGATTGTGCTGGTGGTGAATATAGAGGATTCCTTTTTCATTCTTTGCAATCTTTATGGTTACAATAATAGCCCACAAAACAGGGGTTTGCTGTCAAATATCAGTGTTCTGATTGAGGAAATGAAAATGTTATATCCTACTGATAACATTTTAGTGGGAGGAGATTTTAACATGGCCCCAGATGAATGGAAGGACAGGTGCCCTTCAAGGTTTGATGCACATCACTTTAACAACACCATGGTGGACTTTTGTAACACACTGAATCTAGAGGATGTATGGAGAGTTAATAATCCAGAGTTATTACAGTACTCTTGGTTTAAACCAGACAGAACATGTAAGTCCAGAATTGATTATTGGTTACTTTCATATAATTTATCACAATTTGTTTCTAATATATCAATGGATATTGCCCCTCTAACTGACCACAGTCTTATACATCTGGAGTTGAAGCCAATGAATACTAGCCAAAATAACAAAGGGTTTTGGAAATTTAATGCAAATCTTTTGAGAGATGAGGGTTACTGTCAGACCATCAGAGCCATGACGGAGGAGTTTTTTAATGACCCTGATATTCAATCTTACGTAAACAAATGGGAATTCTTTAAATATAAGGTTAGAAAATATTCAATATCCTTTAGTAAAGAAAAGGCCCTTACAGCTAGAAAAGAGGAAAAAGATTTAATTAAAGAGTTAAATGCACACTGTAATAAAAGTAATCCCACGGAGGAGGACAAACAGAAAATTATGGAATTACATAACAAGCTTGACTCCATCTTTATTTACAAAGCCAAGGGTGCTTATATCCGTTCAAAGGCTAAGTGGATAGAAGAAGGAGAACAGAACACTTCCTATTTTTGCAAACTAGAAAAAAGCCGTCAAGAGAGAAATGCAATCAAAACATTGCTGATTGAAAATGAAGAATGCTCTGATCCTAAAGCAATTTCTAATGAAATCTACTCCTTCTATAACCATTTGTATAGAACGTCACACTCTGAACACGACTGCTCAACGTTTTTTGAGCTTATTAAAGATAAGATTCCCACGATTGAACAAGAATTCAAAAATAGTTGTGATGCAGAAATAACACTTGAAGAAATGGACAATGCACTTAAGCGTTTACACTTGGACAGATCCCCGGGCTCTGACGGTCTGACAGCCAACTTTTATAAACACTTTTGGTGTGATATCAAGGAATTCTTGTATAAAGTGTTGACTGAGGCTCTTGGTGAACATAATCTTCCAACAAGTATGAAGCAAGGGGTCATAGTGTTAATTCCAAAACCGGGCAAAAATCCCAAAGTCATAGACAATCTAAGACCTATCACATTGTTGAACAATGATTATAAATTATTAGCACATATATACACAATTCGTCTAAAAGAAGGTATATCCCAAGTGATAAGTGAAACGCAGTCAGGTTTTTTAAATGGTAGATCTATATACAACAACATCCGTCTTATTCTAGATGTACTAGATTACAGTGAAATGATCGAGGACAAGGGTTTCATTCTATTTCTCGATTTCAAAAAAGCCTTCGACATGATCGAACACCCCTTCATGTTCCGTACTCTAAAGGCTTTTGGTTTTGGGGACTCTTTCATTAAGGCTATGGAGACTTTATATAAGAACATCAACAGCTGTGTCTCATTACCTCATGGTACCTCGCCTCGTTTTGACGTACAGAAAGGAATTCGTCAAGGCTGTCCGGCAAGCCCTGGACTGTTCATTTTAGCGGCAGAAATGTTGGCTATTATGATTAAGAATTGTGAGAACTTAAAAAAACTGAATATGTTTGGAACAGAGCTCGCAATTAGTCAGTTCGCGGACGACACAACCTTGTTTCTCCAGGATGAACATCAGATTCCTGTCGCCTTACAGAATATTGAACTCTTTTCAAAGGCCTCTGGACTATTTCTCAATATCCAAAAATGTGATCTGCTGTCTATTCATGAACATGACCAGAATGTGATTTATAACATACCAGTTAAAACTGTGGTAAAATACCTTGGTATTTATATAACAAAAGATCAGAAGGAACGTGAACTGCTTAATTTGACAAACAAAGTAGTGGAATGTAAACGAAAACTTAATATGTGGTTACAAAGAGATTTATCCATTTTCGGTAGAACGTTTCTCACCAAAATGGAAAGCATCTCCAGAGGTGTCCATCCTGCATCTTCTTTAGCACTTAGCTCAGACTTTGTTAAATCCTTAAATCAACTCAACTTTAATTTTATATGGAAGAATCGAACTCACTATATAAAAAAAGCTATAACTGTTCAAGACCTTTGTGAAGGTGGACTAAAAGCAATAGACTTTGAATGTATGAATGGAACTCTTAAAGTGAATTGGTTGAAACAGTGTGTTAAATCCCCTGACAGTATCTGGCACATATTCCCTCAAAAAATATTCAACAAGATAGGTGGACTAGAATTTGTTTTAAAATGTGATTATAATGTCACCAAATTGCCTCTTAAGCTTTCTAAATATCACCAACAGGTTTTACTTTTTTGGAAATTATTTTACAATCACAACTTCACTCCTCACAATACTCCACTATGGAACAATCGATATATACTTCACAAAAGAAAATCCATGTTCTATAAGCACTGGATGGATAGAAACATTTGGTGTGTAATGGATCTATTAGATGCAAATGGAAATCTACTACCTCATAACGAATTTTGCTGTAAATATGATTTTGATTGTAACCTCAAAGAATTTAAATCGCTTATCAATGCCATTCCCAAAGCATTCCTTAACCTAGCGAAAAGTATAGCATTGCACTCTCAGTCCTCATCTCATCTCTGCACTCTTTTTATCAATGGAATACATTTTCTTGATAAAAGGTGCTCAAACCAATTCACAAGGTCTATTCTAACAAATGATTTATACACTGCCTGTTCTTGTAGGAATAATATTTTGAATATTTTTGACAAACCAGCAGTATGTAGATTGAGAACAAAATTCTTCAAATATCCAGTTCCACCCAAAACAAAAGAAATTCATTACAAAATAATGAATGACTTCTACCCTTCCAGTGAATTTTTAAGATTAAGATTTGGATTTGAGAGCAATGAGTGTATTTTCTGTAAAGGTGATATTGAAACAACTGAGCATCTTTTTGTTTCATGTTCTCACACCCAACTGTTCTGGAAACAATTCATCGATTGGTTAAATGGAAAAAACACAGTAATGCCTGTTCTTGATTATAATAGTATTGTTTTTGGTGTAATATTAGAAGACAAAAAATTGGACCTAATGATCAATGTGTTACTAATCTTAGCTAAATTCTTTATTCATAAGGCCAAATTTATCAAAACTCCACCCATCTTTACCTGCTACTTTAATGAAACCCAACTCTACATGAAGTCCCTGAAATTAATTAAATCGAAGTTTGCCAAAGACCTCTATTTATCTTTAACAAGTCTCTAGCCATCTTATGTTTTATTTATTTTAAATTGTATTTTCATTTTTTTATTTTCGTGTTTCCCCCTGTCTGTCCTGTATTATGTGTGAATGTGCTGCCATGTGTCTGTTCATGCTTGTCGAAGTTATATACACTTGTGATGATTGCCTTACAGTTGTAAATGAAAAGTCCAAATAAATTGTAAAAAAACAAAACAAAAAAAAACAGTAGACAGAATATCAGCTTTTCTTCATGCAGTAACAAGCCTTGAAACCTTTTCCTTGTGGCTGAGTGTTGCTGTAATATAGACATTTTAAGACCATTTCTAGCCTTTCTAGAGCTACTGGGTGCTGCAACTGCTGTCAGCTGAGCCTAGAGCCATTCTGCTCCAGTGCAGCTCCTACGGCAACGTCACATGGCAAACGGTGTCATTTTTAAAGAGACAGGCGCAGGTAAAAATATATAAATAATGTAACCGAGCATTTTGGGTTCTTTATATTGATATTTATGATGAAAGAATGACACGGAGACCGCTTCTAGTTGGGAGCTGCTGCCATCCATTTACTTGGTCAGGGGCAAGAGAGATACACAGAGAGAGCGTGAACCAACAGTCCACTTCCTCTTCCGGACTTCACAATAAGAGTACACCATACAGAACAGTCTCTTACAATAATAATAATAAAACGATTTTCGACTTTAAATAATAAAAGTCGATCTTGATAATAAAAACGATTATTCGAAATTCGTTGTTTATATCATTGTGTTGCAAATCACACGCTTTGCTTTCGTGTTTTTTCGCTCACCTCCACACCGCACCTGACTCCGTCAACATGCCCCTTGCTTCTTTGAGTCACACAAATGAGCCGGTGACGGTGAGTAGAGCAGGGAGAAGTTACCTCCAGTCCTCCCGCCTACCGAGGCATTTGTGCTGTGTTAAGCCGCGTTTGATCTGACAACAGCTGTCACCAGCCTTCGTTGGCAAAGCTTTGGTTAATAGATTTGGTTAGCTTTAGCAGCTTTAGCTTATAAATCTATAAAATAGTTTCCTTGGGTCTAATGGGGCATTCCTTTAAAACTGGGAAAAGTTAAAGTTCAAGTTCAGCTTTATTGTCATTAAAGCAATACACAAGGCACGGCAGAAACGAAATGACGATTGCATCTAGCCCACAAATAGTGCAATTTCAAGAGAAGTACTGACAACCGACAATAAAGGTAGTAAATTAAAAATAAAGTGCTGTAGGGAAATTATTGCACATGCTAAAGAGCTTTTTAAAAACAGCATAAATAAATAAAAATAGCCTACTCTAATTTAAAAACTAAATTAAAAACAAACATTAAAAAGTACCAACGATGGTAGAGAAGGTCATAATAAAGTCTCTGTTTACCAACTATGGTAGTGTGTGAGGGATCAAAGAGTCCAGGTCCGAGTGTGTGTGTGTGTGTGTGTTTGAGAGAGAGAGAGGGGGGGGGGGGTCACAGGGGGTTAAGGAGCCTGATGGCGTATGGGAAAAAGCTCTTGCAGAACCGGGCTGATCTGCTCCGGATGCTGCGATATCTCTTGCCGGAGGGCAGGAGGGTGAACAGACTGTTGAGGGGGTGGGTGGGGTCTTTGGCGATGTTCAGGGCTTTGGATATGCAGCGTTTGTGTGCTGTCTCCTGGATGGTTGGGAGAGAGGTCAATGGGAATCTGATGGTTCAAAGGTCATGAGCTCGAACGGTGACTCGTATTTTCTCCCCAAAACTTTTAGGAGCCTCAGCAGGTGTCTCACTCTCCCTTCAAACCTCATGCCTCATGTCAAACACTAAATGTCCCTAGGCACCAGCCCTCTCAAACACAAATAATGAGGCTCCTTCAGGTCCAAGGATACAACAGTAGCGAACACAAGAGCCAGCCTGTTCTGATAAACAGATTAACAACATTGTAATTTCCTATTTTATTGCAGAATCGTGTCATATTGTGTCAAAACTATGGTTTTACTTATGCAGTGTCTCTCAGGTGGTGCTTCATAGGTACTGAACTTTACTTTACTTTATTTGTTTATTTGGTCAGGACAGTGCACATTAATGAACAGTTACCTATACAGAGTCATCTATATGATAACAGTAAATATGTCGGTACTGAACAAATCACATCAGTACTTCTCTCAGTATTTAAATACAAATGTATAGTTTTCATATTTAACTGGATTAATTATAAATAACTAGCCTATTATAATAATAAATACATGTTCTTTTCTCATTTCAAGTAAAATAATGACTGCATTTTAAAAATAACATACAACAGTGCTTTGGAAAAGTTTGCATCTTAAAATGAAGTGCTTTAATTTGAGAAAAATAAGTTTCCCCTTTTCTTCCTTTTGTCACATTTTATCAGTCTCAGCCAACAAACAACCTCCTTTTCTCTTGATAGAAGTGAGCTCCCACTCTGTCTGTCTGTCTGTCTATCTGCCCGCCTGCTTGTCTTTCTATCTCAATCGTTCACAATGCAAACTTCACATGCCGTTGGGCAGTGAATGTGTGTGTGCCCTCCGTCTGGATTTGAGTGTGTGTGTTTGCTCATGTGTCGGCGCTTCCACAGACAACTGTGAGCATCCTGGCAGATAAACCAGTACCGTAAAGGCTAGAAAAGCATGTGCCGGTTAAAATAGAAACGCTCAGTGAAAATTTAACTACCGTAAATTCCGGACTATAAGCCGCACCGGTGTATAAGCCGCACCTGCAAAGTTGACTATTTTTTTCTTATATAAGCCGCACCGGACTATAAGCCGCGGGTGTTTTAATGGTATTTTTTTTTTTTTTTTGTGTTTTAATGTTTAATTACCATATGTAAGGGTTCATGCACAGAGGGGATTGTCGGGAAAGAGATGGCTGTTTGAGGAAGCTCCCATTTATTAACATTTCAACAAAACAACATAACACAACACCACCTGTGTTGTTTTTTACAGTGCACACAGTGTCATACAGTGTCATACAGTGTGGTGAAAAGAGGGCAAGAGAGGAAATTAAAACTTATTATAGTTATATAGGATTTATAGTTAGAAAGAGTGCTAAAAAAGAGAGATTTTGCTTTTTTTTTTTTTTTTTTGGAAAAAATCCATAGATAAGCCGCACCGTTATATAAGCCGCAGGGGCCAAAAAAGGCCAAAAAACGGGAAAAAAGGTGCGGCTTATAGTCCGGAATTTACGGTATTCAATGATTTGTAGGTTATAGGGCTCGGTCCGGATAGGATGGCGTCTGGGTCCAGATGCGGACCGGAGTCCGGACTTTGAAGATCGCTGCTGTATAGTATTGGGCTAGTTCAATGCTCCTATTGCCTACCATTGTCTTCCATGGTGAAGGGGGGCTGTGTCATCACCTGAATTGCATTTCTCCACTTTACACGGCAACAGTAAGGGGCTGCATTATCAAGAATTCCACTCTGGGACCTGTTTTAACTTTTTTGCGTTTTCACTTCAGGCACCAATAACGCGTTTTATGCGGGGAGCGTTGCCGTGTAAACGGGGCCTGAAATTTGGCATTGGAGGTTGTGTGTGTGTGTGTGTGTGTGTGTGTGAGTGAGAGAGAGAAGGTGTGTGTTTATGTTCATGACAATTGGCTAAAAGGGGGGCAGTTGGGAGGGCAGTTTGGGCCCTGGCACTGGATCACCAAATTGATTGGAAGTTGGAAGCCCTCATTAATGTTTTGCTTGCACCTGTGTTACTTCCTGCCTTTTAGACACAAAATGGGTGAATTGCGTGGGAAGTGAAAAAGGCGAATGATTGCTCAGAGACTGCAAATTAAATCTGCAACTTAATTTTTAAAGGCACAATGGCCAGTTGAAAACAGGGCATGCCAAACTAGCTGTGTGGTTAGAAGGGCCATTACGGCCACACTCCGGGGCATCCACGGTAGAGCCATATGAAATCATTTTTTTCCATTTTAATTTTAATTTAGGGGTTAGGAGCGATATTTTCTCTTTTTTGACGACTCGGCTCTCTCAGACAGGCTGACCCCCATCTCAAAACACCCCAATCGAAAACTGAATCATTTCTCTAGGCCTATTTTACAATTATGAAATATTTTAGGTTACTACGATCATTAGATCTACTTCTTATTTTGATAATTAGGCCTACTTTTATCAATTTCCGCCAAATTATGGAAAATTCTGCAATATTCCATCTTTTACAGTTGATTCCATTTTTATTACCAAATTCCATGATTCCGTCCGTTTTTTCCGTTTTGCGGAAATCATATGGCCCTAATCCATGGCCCTGATCCTTTGGCCTGGGTAGGTATAATTCCTGCCCTGACTTCTGAACACCAACGTTGAGATATTTTGTGCTAACTTTCAATATTCAGTAGACAGAGAAATAAATGTTCATTACAGAGATCTGTGTTGTCTCATCTCGTCACAGTCGGTCACTATCCCCATTGTTTTACTTGTCATTGGCAAAGAATTTAACACAATGCCAAAACAGAGAGGATCAAAGATTTGCAGCCTTGTTAGGTACTTTAACATGCTATTCCCTTTACTAGCTTGCTTCCGACATGGCAACCTGGTTAGCTAAGAGTGCCATTTAATGTTGCCTTGATAAGTGAGTGTTTGCATAAAAGCAATATACAGTAGAGCTTGTTTTATTGTGTATGCATTACACTTTAAAGGCCGTTCTTCCCAGTGATATTTAGAACAACTAAGAGGCATTGTTAGGCATGAGGCAAAGTGGAAACAAGAACAGAAATATTGAATAAATCTCGCTTGAGTCACTAATAACAAACATAATAATGATAAACATACCAATAACAAATAAAGTCTCCATGAATTGAACTCCAATTGCTTTTACTTACCAGAAAACAGAGTATCTTCCATCATAACCTCATGCTGCACTAGTAGGCAGAGAATATACATTTCTAGCCCAATAAAACCATGAGATTTCTGGACAGTCTCCCCCCACCCATCTGCACCTCTCCCATCTTCTTATCTTCTTATTATAATTTGAGAAGTGTCCGTGTGCGTGTGAGTGAGCAGAATTTTGTCCGGCCACAGCTATGCCGTTTTACGTGCGATCGGGCTGAAACTTTCAGGGGGTGTAAAGAGCAGCTGTGTGGATTTTTTAATTACATTTGTTACATTGTTCCTCTTCGACTGCCCCCCTGTCCTCCAACCTCCTCCTTCGATCCTTCTCCCTAGGTATCACCTTGCAACCGTGATGTCATCCTTCCTGGCTGGATGTCATCAGTGATGATGTCATCAGTGATGTCATCAGTGAAGATGTCATCAGTGATGTCATAGAGCAGGCGGTCCAAAATGAATGACTCAGTAGCTAATGAATAGCCAGGAAGGGGCTCGCGCTACATTTGAATGCTAAAATAAAGCTGATAATATACAATTTGATTCTTTAAACGTCGGACCCTTTCGAAAGCCACTTCTTAACACATTCACTGCCAGCCGTTTTTTTTTTACTGTAGGTAGCTTCTGCCAGAGGGTTTTTTTGAGGATTCTGGCTCATCTTTCAAGACCCGAGGATTCTTTTCTGCTAAGATTTTGTGAACACAAAATATCTCAAAAGAACTAATAGAATGTGTGCTTTCTCTGTCTAAAAGAGTTAGTTTGTAGAGTTAGTAGTTATGTAGGCATTAGCACTTGAATACAGCATGGTTTCAGCGTCTGAAAATTTAAGCTGAGATAAATAGCTTTTTGTGAAAGTCGATAGAACAGTCACTTTAACCATTCATCTTTGGCATCAGTAAGACGTCAGACATCTAAACAATAGTTTTGAACAGTAATTTCCTCCATAACAGCAGGAAACCCCCCTCTCTTTCAAACTCCTCCCTCCGTGTGTGTTCTTCTTGGCTGCAGCGGGCGTGTCACAAGCGAGTTGCTGCTGCTGCTGCTCCTGTCTGCTGGCGGCCGCTCTTTGGGCAAGTCTGGATGGGCTCGCTCGTTTCTTGGGGTTTCGGGTTGAGAGCTTTGATGAAGCTTTTGCGATTCTGGTCTTATTTATGCTGCGTGTTTCAAAGTGTGTTGCACCCATAATCTATTATGCAAATTTGCAATCCCCCACCGCCAGCAACCAGAAAAAAAAACCTTTTACATCTCCTATATAAATATGGGAGCCACCGAACGTGTACAACCCATTCCACCGACCCACTAAGTGGCGACAGTGCTCTCCAGACTAGAAAAAGCCGAGCCAAAACTGCAGGGGAACGCGCGAGGAAACCATTCTCATACTGTAAAATGGATTGGCGAAAACGCTTTCGCTTTCGCGCATTATCGCGCTGGGAGCTGGCGGTGGGGGATTGCAAATTTGCATAATAGATTATGGGTGCAACACACTTTGAAACACCGGCAGAAAGCCCACAATCGCACGCAGCTTCATTCCAGCTGAGCTCACAACCGAAACGAACGAGCCCCATGCAGACTCGCCCAAAGAGCAGCCGCCAGCAGCCAGGCAGCACAGACAGGCAGAGCCTCGCTTGTACCGCTGCAGCCACGGAGGGAGGAGAACACACATGGAGGGAGGAGTTTGAAGGAGAGGGGGGTTTCCTGCTGCTATGGAGGAAATTACTGTACTATTGTTTAGATGTCTGACGTCTTACGCCAAAAATAAATGGTTAAAGTGACTGTTCTATCGAATTTCACAAAAAGCCATTTATCTCAGCTTAAATTTTCAGACGCTGAAACCATGCTGTATTCTACTGCTAATGCCTACATAACTACTGACTCTACAAACTAACTCTTTTAGACAGAGAAAGCACACATTCTATTAGTTCTTTTGAGATAATTTGTGTTCACAAAATCTTAGCAGAAAAGAATCCTCGGCTCTTGAAAGATGAGCCAGAATCCTCAAAAAAAAACCTTGGCAGAAGCTACCTCAATCAAGAAAGACATGTATGTTAGGGTTAATACTCCTGTCACTGCCCCTGACCAAGGTACTGGCAAAAGAACTGGAGTTGGTCCCCGGGCGCTGCACAGTGGCTGCCCACTGCTCCTAGTTCTAGGAAGGTTCCTAGTAGAGGATGGGTCAAATGCAGAGGATGAATTTCCCCAAGGGGATAAATAAAGGATAACTTAACTTACCTACAGTATTGAAAAAACGGCTGGCAGTGAATGTGTTAATTAATGAATCGTTCGGGCAATCGCTTACCGTAAATTTCGGACTATAAGCCGCGGCTTTTTCCCCGTTTTTTGGCCCTGCGGCTTATATAACGGTGCGGCTTATCTATGGATTTTTTCAAAAAAAAAAAAAAAAAAAAATCTCTCTTTTTTAGCACTCTTTTTAACTATAAATCCACTTCTGTTTTAATTTCCTCTCTTGCCCTCTTTTCACCACACCACGGACACTGTGTGCACTGTAAAAAAAAACACAGGTGGTGTTGTGTTATGTTGTTTTGTTGAAATGTTAATAAATGGGAGCTTCCTCAAACAGCCATCTCTTTCCCGACAATCCCCTCTGTGCATGAACCCTTACATATGGTAATTAAACATTAAAACACAATTAAAAAAAAAAAAAAAAAAAAATTAAAACACCTGCGGCTTATAGTCCGGTGCGGCTTATATATGTAACAAACAGGCAATTTTGCTGCTGCGGCTTATACTCCGGTGCGGCTTATAGTGCGGAATTTACGGTATATCAACGAGCAAACTCACGGTTTCCTCAAGTGCTGCAAAAAGGGCTTGAATTGTTTGGCCAATGCGCTTCAGCTGCAGCCAGGCAGCCAGGTCCAGTGCATCAGGAGGGACACTTACCAGGGGAACGAGCGTCTGGGTTGTAGTCTGTGTGTAGCGCGGGGAGGGGTGCTCTGTGGTCTCCCCGGATAAGTTGTGAGCTGGGCTGGGTAGGCAGGCCGGGGGGGTCGGTGCACATAGAGGCACTACCGAGACTGCGCTGTGCGTGGTCCCGCGGATCGAAATCAGTTTCTGGCAGCAAATCACTTTCTGACACAACACCGGCCAGTAGGCTTAGGCTATAAGTAACCATTGATAGTATACAGTAACCTCTCTCCCTGCACCATGCAACAATAGCTTAACCCGAGCGGACAATTCTGGTATAGGCTATTGAAATAAAATCTCACACATCCCTACCCTATTAAAGAAAATAATATTTTTAAATGTGTATGTTATAGCCTATATGAGCGAAACGACTAATTAAAAGGCTACTAATTACGAAAGCATCAATTTTCGTTATGAATCCAAATTGGTTCATCCTCCAATTCTCTCTTCCCTCTCTCGTTCTCTCCCCCCTCTGACCGAAAATAAACCGATCATTCATTTCTTTTTCTCTCTCTCACTCTGTCACTCTGTCACTCTGCTTGCACTAAGCAAGAAAGAAGCTGCTGCCTCCTGCCTGTCACAGACGTGCAGGCGGTGACGCTGTGGCTTTTAACACTTTCAGTGCCACGGCCCTTGGGCAAAAGGTTGCTTGCTGTGCCACATAGGCCGCAATGCATTTTAAAACAGTCATATAATTTTTTTAATAATTACTATGTAAACACTGAACACGCACAAATAACGATGAGACTCTCTTCTATCACCTGCAAAAAAAAGTTTATTGATCCCATTTTCCGTTCTTTAGTTATGAGCCGGAGAAGATAGCTTGATTGAAGCAAAAACATCCCTTTTTTTCTACGAGCTGAGATAATGAGCCTTTTGTGAAATTAAACATTTCAAGCACATCACTGACTCTGAAGCTAATTTTCTGATGTCTGGGTCTGTCTGGGTGAAGTGTATGCTGCTCTGCGTGCTCCCCCCCCCCCCCCCCTCAACTGCACACGCCTCCTGGGTGTGTCTTATGTGTCTGGTGGCTCTCAGTCTCTGCTGAGTTTGCTGCGCACACACAGTGAATGGTGCGCGACATTCAGCTTTTTGGTTCCGCGTGTGTTTGTCACGGGCTGGCATGCTTCCAGTTCGGAATAATAAGGCTGATTATGTGAATGTGCTGTTTGCAGCGTACATGGAGGTGCTCAGTTGTGACAGCGGATGCTGCTGCTGGGGGCACAGCTGGCGTTGTGCTCGTTTATGGAGGCACGTCGATGCATACGGACGGATGCGATGCGATTTCCTCATTTTCCCCAGTGACTATTTCTGTGTGTTTGGCTCCTTTTTCTCTGATCAGGAGAGTGCTGTCGCCACCTAATGGGTTTGTAAAATAGGTTATCGACCTCCAATAGCTACAATATTGTTAGAGGCGACGTAAGAAGCTTAGATCGACACCCCCCCGTCAAAAAAACAATTTGGAGGTACTGACGCCATTTGGCGTCGCTGGCACTGTACGGTAAATTTCTAATGACGCCATATGGCGTCGCTGGCACTGAATGTGTTAAGGGGAGTGATCTCAACTTGTGGTGAATCCTGTTAATATGGGCATAAATATGCCTATCGGGCCTAAAAAAAATAAAGTTTGGTTCCTGTTGGTTGTCAGTTGAGGTGATGGTCGGTAGGGATTTTTATTTTTTTATTTTTTTTTAGATAGATAGGAAATATATAGCCTATATATATTTTTTTTCCTTAAAATTACAGCAGCGATGGATACTTTTTTCATAACATAACCTACACGTTTTTATATGAACAAAATATTTAAGTCAATATGAATGCTTTCATATCAAACATGTTTGATATTTAGGACTGAAAATCTGCACGAATACATCATCCTGCTGCTGCGCAAGCCTCCCGTCATTATCGTTAATTGACGCGGTGCCGCACTGCAGGCATCAGATAGGCTACCAACAGCACAGAACCATGAGTATTTTGGGGAAAATGTCACTAATTTATATCACAATGAATGACCAATGAATAAAAAGTTGTTATAGCCTACCGTAGTTTCAAAGCCCCTGCCAGTCAGAGGCTGTTAATCTCCTACCTGTCTATCAGGCAGTGTGGGGGGAAAAGGCATTGCTGCTATGAAGCAATCCAGTTTATCAAAACTTTTGCCGATCTCATCATGACATGCAGCAGGGAAATATATTTTGGTAGCCGATGTGTTTGTGTCCTCACTTGTCCAGACAATCTTGCTATAGAGTCGCGTTGTTTACACGCTTGTTAAACTGCCGTGAGATTCATTTGTTTGGGGAGCATATGCGAAACGCTCCAAAATCGAAACAGGTTCAGAGTATGGCCGGTCGTCAAAGTGATTATCCTCCCGATAATCTTAATAATATCCTGTAGGTGGCTGGGTTTACCCAGGCTACGCTAGTGCTGCATGGGCAGAGAAGATTATCCTCCCGATAATCTTAATAATATCCTGTAGTGGCTGGGTTTACCCAGGCTACGCTAGTGCTGCATGGGCAGAGAAGCGACACAAAGCACATGTACGTCATGCTCCCTGCCATTTTCCTTTTAACAACAAGATCATAAAATAAATTTGGGTCGCACGTAAATTGACGGGTCGGTCGGAAACCGGAACCGAACTTTTTTTTTTGTTTTGTCCTCGGGGTTTGCGCTGAGATGACGTGAAGCGCAGCGGCCCGACACGCCCACAATTAGGGCTTTGCACTGCGTTATTCGGCAACTAGATGCCGACCACACGTCACCTCACGTCTCCTGACCACACGTCACCTCACGTCTCCTGACCACACGTCACCTCACGTCTCCTGACCACACGTCACCTCACGTCTCCTGACCACACGTCACCTCACGTCTCCTGACCACACGTCACCTCACGTCTCCTGACCACACGTCACCTCACGTCTCCTGACCACACGTCACCTCACGTCTCCTGTGTAGGTTCCAAAAAGTTGCATTTGAACACACCACAAACACGACAGCCGGCAAGTAGCACGTACGTTCTGCCCCTGCGTCAGATCTGATTCATGAAACATTCAATAGAAAGTAGTGTTTGTCTATCATTTCGCTCACTTAAACAGTTTTGTAATACAGCTACTTCTAATCGAGAATATGTCTGATAAAAAGTTGCAAATGACACTGGCGTATGTCAGCCCTTGTCTGGTCCTTGAGGCGGAGGTGGAAAAATAAGGAGAAACTCCATTAAATGGGTTTTTATCATGCAGCGAGAAGCTTAAAGGGACTTTCCCAAAGGCACGTCATCGTGAAAATATCCGCGTTTTGGAATTATCAGATGAGAGAAAGTTGGAAAATGAGCAAGAGCTTTTTGTGTGCCCTCTCTCCTGCATCACTACCCCTGACCAGCCAATCAGTGATTTCACTACCCCTGACCAGCCAATCAGAGTGATTTCTCTCACCAACGACCCGACGGTGATTCAACATTGCGTTGTTTACACGCTTGTTAAACTGCCGTGAGATTCATTTGTTTGGGGAGCATATGCGAAACGCTCCAAAATCGAAACAGGTTCAGAGTATGGCCGGTCGTCAAAGTGATTATCCTCCCGATAATCTTAATAATATCCTGTAGGTGGCTGGGTTTACCCAGGCTACGCTAGTGCTGCATGGGCAGAGAAGATTATCCTCCCGATAATCTTAATAATATCCTGTAGTGGCTGGGTTTACCCAGGCTACGCTAGTGCTGCATGGGCAGAGAAGCGACACAAAGCACATGTACGTCATGCTCCCTGCCATTTTCCTTTTAACAACAAGATCATAAAATAAATTTGGGTCGCACGTAAATTGACGGGTCGGTCGGAAACCGGAACCGAACTTTTTTTTTTGTTTTGTCCTCGGGGTTTGCGCTGAGATGACGTGAAGCGCAGCGGCCCGACACGCCCACAATTAGGGCTTTGCACTGCGTTATTCGGCAACTAGATGCCGACCACACGTCACCTCACGTCTCCTGACCACACGTCACCTCACGTCTCCTGACCACACGTCACCTCACTTCTCCTGACCACACGTCACCTCACGTCTCCTGACCACACGTCACCTCACGTCTCCTGACCACACGTCACCTCACGTCTCCTGACCACACGTCACCTCACGTCTCCTGACCACACGTCACCTCACGTCTCCTGACCACACGTCACCTCACGTCTCCTGACCACACGTCACCTCACGTCTCCTGACCACACGTCACCTCACGTCTCCTGACCACACGTCACCTCACGTCTCCTGACCACACGTCACCTCACGTCTCCTGTGTAGGTTCCAAAAAGTTGCATTTGAACACACCACAAACACGACAGCCGGCAAGTAGCACGTACGTTCTGCCCCTGCGTCAGATCTGATTCATGAAACATTCAATAGAAAGTAGTGTTTGTCTATCATTTCGCTCACTTAAACAGTTTTGTAATACAGCTACTTCTAATCGAGAATATGTCTGATAAAAAGTTGCAAATGACACTGGCGTATGTCAGCCCTTGTCTGGTCCTTGAGGCGGAGGTGGAAAAATAAGGAGAAACTCCATTAAATGGGTTTTTATCATGCAGCGAGAAGCTTAAAGGGACTTTCCCAAAGGCACGTCATCGTGAAAATATCCGCGTTTTGGAATTATCAGATGAGAGAAAGTTGGAAAATGAGCAAGAGCTTTTTGTGTGCCCTCTCTCCTGCATCACTACCCCTGACCAGCCAATCAGTGATTTCACTACCCCTGACCAGCCAATCAGAGTGATTTCTCTCACCAACGACCCGACGGTGATTCAACATGTTGAATCGGCCAGAAAAGATACCGACAAGCCGCTGTCAAAGCAGACTATAGCCAACGGTGCGGGACACACCACAAATACTAGAGCAACAGACGCCCAGACATGGCCGACGGCCAACTTGGTGTGTCTGGGGCTTAAGCCTTTGTTGTATGCGTATGTGCTCTACCAGGCAGAGTCCTGCACGGGTCCAATTTTGCAAACCCGTGCCCACCCAGACCCGTCAATATAAGACCCGTGCCCGCCCCATTACCCGTGATTATCTCAAAATCAAAACCGGCCCCACCCAGACCTGTTAATATAAGACCCGCGCCCCGACCTGTTACCCATGATCAATGACACACAGGCTAGAAACACAGTAGCTCACTTTGAACCTAATCAAACTGCCCCTGTTTCACACAGGAGGTGAATAATTAGCAGTCTCTGACTGAGACTCATCACCTGTAACGTTAGCATTAGCACGCAGCAGCAGCTATTAGCGTTAGCTCAGTAACCAGCTGGTCAGCACTATCGGACAACACAGTGTTGTGTAACAAGCAGACTTACAAAATATTTCCAATACATGTCCGGTATAGAGCTCAACGGCCATGTGACTTTTTCGTGACGTCATTTCCCCGGAAGTAAGTTCCCCATTCATTTTCTCCATAGAGTGAGCATAAAACATTCAGTTGGAGCAAGGATTTTTCCAAATGTCTATGGAGAAAATGAATGCCCCCGCAGAGCACTTTTCTGTATTTTGTCACAGATAATGGAAGTGAAACATTACCCATTGTTCAATCACTGAAATACCAGGTGTGTAGTGAAGACTGGTGGACACGTCGGCAACATTGTGACTTTTTGTTGTTGGAAGAAATTAAAATAGACTTCAGAGCCATTTTGATGTGGTTTTGTACAGCAAATGATGTGATGGAAGATACTGCAGCCTATTTGCCTGGGTTCAGACCTTTGAATCCGCCCACTCTGACTGCTTCTGCTCTGGCATCGTGACATGCAACAGCGGGTTCTCGGTTGAAAGACGATTGGTCCAATGAGCGCCCGGGGGGACTAACGATTAGCCAATCAGCGCCACAGGCAGGACTAACACCATAGATACAATCGGTCTGTGTTAGAGTTGCTCCGATCGATCGGCACTTGATCGGAATCGGCCGATTTGGCCTTTTTCGGCTTTGATCGGAGTTATCAAAAGTGCCGATCAAACAAGGCCGATCAGAATGACACAAAATCTGCAAGAACTACTACCAGAGACGTTTCAATATAGAGATAGTGCACTCCCAGGCTGCCAAGTAGTATTCTTCCGGTCTCCTAAAGGGCAGCTTGTGATTGGTTGTCTCTCCGTGTCATGAAGCTTCATTGGCTCCCAAGTTTCCTTAGGGGGCGTGGTGGTAGTGGCGAAAAAGTGTTTGGAAGTTGCACTCTCTCTATAGCGAAAGCAGCTTGGGCGAGAACAAACAGCACAGCAGCTAACATGGCGTCGCCTGTCTGGCAATTTTACAACTTGTTGGAGAAGGACAACAAATTTGCCGTTTGCATTGTGTGCTCAAATGAGATACCGCGTGGAGGAACGCAGCAGAAGAGTTTCAACACTACGAACCTCATAAGACATTTGAAGGTTTCCCACGTCAAGGAATTTGAGGAGTTTACAAAGTTGGCGAGCGCTAAGGCAGCGAAAGAGCATGCAGCAACCCAAACGCCACTCACTCAGCTAACTGTAACAGAGACATTGAAACGACAGCAACCCTACAGCAACGACAGCAAGAAACGAAAAGAAATGCAAAGCTAATGGAATTCATATGTCTTGATCAGCAGCCGCTGTCTGTTGTGGAAGACCTCGGGTTCAAACGCCTCATGTCCTGCTTGGATCCACGTTATACGCTGCCAGGACGTAAATATTTAACTGACGTTTGCCTGCTGGAATTATACCAAATTGTGTACAAGCACATCGAGAGCCTTATGAAAGACAACACCACGTAAATCAGCTTCACGACTGACATTTGGAGTTCGAGTGTCTGTCCTATGTCCATGCTGAGCCTAACTGCGCAGTTTATTGATGAAAAGTTCGACCTGAACAAAGTTGTACTTCACTCACAAGAGTTTTCTGGGTCACACACCGCGGAGGCTATCGCTGCAGCTTTCACAGACATGTTCCAAGCTGTGTTGGTGCACATGTTGTGTACATAGTAGCCTATTATATTTTTTCTGTATTTATTTTTCCACAGGAAAGCTACAGTATACAGTCTACTCTGTAAGCTCCAAGTTGTCTCTAAGAGAGTGTCTCTAGAGAGAGTTGCATGTTGCCTTAGCCTGCAATAAAACGGTTGTCAATTCATGATACTTTCTCATCTCCTAATTTTAATACTTAATATACAATGTCGATGTTGTTAAGAATAATTAAATATATGAATAATGCGACACAATAAATAGAAGGCTTGAATTGATGGATTTGACGCGGTGATCGGTGATCGGCCATATCGGGATCGGCAGATACTGCTTCCAGTGATCGGTGATCGGCCTCAAAAAAGCTGATCGGAGCATCTCTAGTCTGTGTGGGAACATGCACAAAATGTTACTACGGCTGGCGCGCGACACTAGACGGTGGGGGAAAAAACCCATACATCTCTATGGGCTGACTCGGTGCTGCGGCTCTACACTACAGGATTGGGGATTCGACAGCAGGTACATAGACGTCTGTTCAGATATGCGTTTACTGCAGTGGTTGAATCCCCGATCCTGTCTGCCTGGGCTGGGCTAGCAGCTAAATGCTAACTATGCTGGCTGGGAAGAACAGGAGGATTTCCCCCACGCTGACCCATTAACCACGCATCTATGACGAGACACCGCCTGAATGTATTGTCAAGCTGTTGTCTAGCATTGCCAAGGTGTGCGCCAGAGCTTAGGAGAAGTAATGACAACAATGGCGGCCGCTACTGACAAGATAGATGATGCAAAATTATTACAAAAAATAAAACTACTTATTTTCCGCTTGCTCTTCCCCAGTACATATTTAGCACATTTTAACAGTATTATATTATTTATTTAACATTATGTAATAATTAGGGCTGGGCGATATGACCAAAATCCCATATCCCGATATAGCTCATTTTATATCCCGATTACGATATATATCACGATACAGCACATTTTCAGTAAATTCAATGGTTTATATAAAATTACCTCATGGAAATGCATTTTGAAATGATGTACTCAACAAATAAAGCTACGGTACTTAGTCTCATATTTGATTATTTTTCTTTTATTTAGAAAGTGCAAATTTTCAAACTTTTAAATGCTCAACATTTCTGTCATGTCGACAACTTCTGTTCTGATTCTGATTGAACATGTAGCCAGTAGCCTACTGGGTAACAACACCACTCTCTCTGACTTCTCAGTATATGCATGCATTACCGTACTTCACTTCCAAATATTCTTTTTTGTCTAGAGGTACTGAGGTAGCCTGCATAGAAAACAGTAACACTTACAATATAAGTCAACTAAAACACTGTTTGAAATACAAATGTAAAACTTCTAGTTTAAAGTGCAGCAGCCAAATCAGGATCATGATATACATGTAAAATAGAACAAGTAAAAAAAAACACTCCAAGTTTTTGAATGGTAGCAGCAGAGCAAACGAAAATAAATACAGGCCTAGCCCATAAAAAAAATATTGCTGTATAAAATACAAAATGTAAACATGGATAGATCCCTTCAAAGTTTAAAGTGTAGCTGAAGGATCACAATATAGTATACACTATACAATAAGTATAACAAAAGTCCTTCAAGTAGCCTGGATATGAAAACATCCAACGATCAAAAAAAAAAAAAGACATTTGGCACTTGGCAGCATTGTGTTGCTGAAGCTCAGGCTTCTACAGGTTGAGTGCCAGGAATACAAGCTGGTCAACACTTGCTGGTTTAAGTGCTGACCTCTGACATGTAACAATGTTCCCACTTGCACTGAATGCGCGCTCTGATGGGGAACTTGTGGCAGGGATGCACAAGTATTTCCTTGCTAGCTTGGCCACTAGGGGGAAATGTGCCTCATGCTGCCTCCACCATTCCAGTGGGTCTGTGTCTGGACCAGCATCTAGTTGGAGGTAGAGGTTGAGCTCCTTTTCAATGGACTCTCTGCTTGACTGAGGGACCGCTTGGCTTGGCTTCTCTGCTTGTTTAAAGTAGCTGCTCAAACTCTTCTTTTTCTTCTTAGCAGGGACCACCTCTGGCTCATCCTCATCTCTGGCAGCTGTGGCTGTTGGCAGGGGGGGGGGACAGCCTCTGCTTGTTCAGCCACCAGCCTCTGCATCTCTGCAGCAGCTCTCGTCTTCATGTAGTCGATCCTCTCTTCTTTGATGTATGTGGTTTTGAACTGAGGGTCAACAAGAGAAGCCATGTCGAGCAGCTCCTCGGTTGCCTGGTCATCATACTTCTCATTTAGGTATAGTAGGTTAGTATGCCCTCTTTGATGGTCGTGGTGAGCGCAGTGTCCTCATCCTGATGCTTGAGTATCTGGTTGTTGAACAGATGGAGGACGGGTTTCAGGTAGGAAACACTTGGGTAGAGCTCCCCAGACAAGGCATCTGTAAACTCCTTGAGAGGACTCAGTGCCTTGTTCATGGACTCCAGAACGTCCATGTCCTGCCAAGTTAGGGCCAGATGACGTGTTTTCTTGTCGGCACGGAGGACCTGTGAGATAGCTTTCTCCTGCTCGATGACCCTTTCAACCATCTCTTGCATCGAGCCCCACCTGGTAGGGGTTTCTGTGATCAGCTGATGAGGGGGCAAGGGTGGTGTTTGTTCTGCTTGAGCCTTGGCCAGTTCCCGTCTTCTCTTCCATGAATTGGAGAAGGCAGCCACGGTCTTCTTGCAGACGCCGACTGCTCGGTCCACTTGTGTTAGTTTCACACTCTTCCCTGTGTAAATAAACGAGAAGTAAATGTAACGTCTAATCTATACATTTATATATTTTACACTGTACAACAGGACAGGTAAAAAGTATATATATATATATATATATATATATATATATATATATATATATATATATATATATAATACATACTGTATATGATGGGGAAAATTGCATTTTTTATAGAGGTGCACACTATAGGGGATGGGAAAAATCATGATAAAAAGGCAGGTGGAATATTCTTATTTCTAGCTTTTTTTTTTAGCTCAGAATGAAACTCAATTGGAGGAGTATTTCGCCATTCATGGCTGTTGTTAGCATGGCTGTTACTCTAACTAAAATGTTTCCATAGACTACATTAAGGTATTACTGTACTGAAATAAATAAATATAAATATTAAACTATATATATATTTATTTATTTTACATTGGTTTAGAGTTAGACCACTCACCAATGGCTAGATGAAGACGGTGACCAAAGCACTGTAGGCGTGTCCAGTCATTCAGCTGAAGGGCAAGGATGTTGTTGGAGGCGTTATCGGTGGTGACACAGACCATGTGATCCTCATGCAGTCCCCACGACTCGAGAGCTTCCCTGAGACCTCTGGCCAGCATTTCTCCCGTGTGGTCATCAGGGAAATAGCTAGTCTGTAAGCACCGACTGCGGAGGTTCCACTCCTGGTCGATGAAGTGGATCGTCAGGCTCATATATGGATGTGTCGTTCGGCTCGACCACATATCTGTTGTTGTAGCATAGTACATCACCTGGTGTATTTCATCCTCCACTTTGGCCCGGCACTCGTCATATAAGCCAGGCAAGACGACTCGGCCGAAGTGTTTTCGGCTTGGCATTGTGTATCTTGGATCGAGTGTTTGCACCAACTCACGAAACCCCCGTTTCTCTACTGTGTAAATTGAAGCCATATCTTTGCAGATGTGCTTTGCAATGGCAGTAGTGATCTGCTTGGATCTTCGGGAGTCTTTGCTGTATGGTGTGCCACGGGCAAATGCCTCTTGTAACGTCTGGACCTTATTTTCTTTCTTTTGAGCACTAACACTAACAACGGAACTCGACTGTGCTCTGAGTCTTGCGGCTTTCAGACGTTGGCTCTCTCCGTACTCTTTATCGTGATTCTTGCGCAGGTGGTAAAATAGGTTAGTGGTGTTTGAGTCCGTTGTTGTGACCGGGCTGCGGCATACTCTACAAAGTACGGTTTTCTGCTCCACGTCGGTCTTTTTAAATCCAAACCACAGCCATGCGATCGAAGTAGCACCCCTTTTAGGTACAAGCTCTTCGTCTTGCGTTGGCTGGTTCTCGTTGTCATCTTGTTGTGTCGGAGCCGCCGGCGGAGGTTCAGTTTCTCCCTCCATGTTTGTTTCTGCTGTTCTTTAGCAGCGTGCGTGCTGCGCATGTGCAGTGTGGAAGAACACAAAGCGTTGTGACGTAAACTATTGCCGCAAAGCCTGTGTTTTGCGACACGGCGATATAAACGATAGAGCTTCATATCAAACGAAATACATTTTCTATCGTTTAGACGAAATATATCGTCATATCGCCCAGCCCTAGTAATAATGTTATAATGTTAAATGTTATTTCCAACTTTAATTATGATGTTTAACTCACCCTGAAAAGTGTGTTTTTATTAGCCTGGTAAACCAGCCCGTCACGTGAGCTCACATTTCATTTGGTTCTGCGTGACGGTCTGGCCCCGACGCCATGGGGGAGGTTTAGCAGGGGCGGGAGCATGGGCGGGCGTAGTTGCCTGACAGACAACTCCTTCAGCCAATCAGCGTCAGATCCAATCAAACCCAAATCCACTCGGGAGAATGGCAAAAACCTATTTTCCGCCGAGAAACTGCGGTTGCGGCGATACTCCTGTACTTGTTTAATTGTTGTTATTGAGTCTATTTCTGCAATAACTGCACTTTATGGCTGTTTAAACTAGACAAACGCTGACATGACTCCTCGAGACGATCAGGCAAGGAGGCGGCCATTACTGTTTTGTTAGTGCAGTGCTAGTGGCGTTCCGTGTGGCTAGTGGCGTTCTGCGTGACGGCCAGACCGTCACGCAGAACCAAATGAAATGTGAGTTCACGTGACGGGCTGGTTTACCAGGCTATGTTTTTATATTGATGGCATGCTGCACTAAAACGTTATGTTTGAGCTGCGACCTGGAAACCAGGAATACGGGGCATGTGTAATGCATGTATTTATTTACGTCCTGTAAATAGCTTATTTTCTGACACACAGTGGCTCATATCCTTATTATGGGAATTTCGGTTAAATTCCTGAAATAAGGTCTGTGGTTAACAACATTTTTATGAAATGGTGAACTTTCTGTTCAGCAAGATAATCTTCGCAAATTAGGAAAATGTTTATGATTTTTTAAGCAAAAATGTGATTTAAAAAAAACACGATTTTCAGAAAACGTGAAATGAAGGAACCAGAAGTGCTAACATCCGGGTCTCAGGCAGGTCTTATCACTCATTCCTGCGGTGCAGTACTCTATGAACAACTCTGTCCCAAAGCCAGAAACCAAAGGACAAACTCCATGAAGTCTACAAGAGACAAAACCTCTAACTCCTACTTTGACAAAGAAATTGAGACTGATTTTGTGGGCTCAGAAAATGTTTATTTGTGAAGTGAACAGTGTTGGGCACACCCAGGATGGAAGTGTAATAAGTTACTTATTGGTGGTCAAATAAATATTTGGGAGCAGCTGCCAGTGTGCGGACTCTATTTTTATTACTTATCTGCACTTCGGTCCTGCACCTGGTTTTAACCCCTCACTGGATGTGCGTGCCTTTTTTGTACTTTTTATAAGTTACTTATTACTAATTTAAAAAGTAATAAAATGTCTTTACTCAAAACTAATTAGTTATGCTACTCATTACAGTACTATTACTTTCGCTATCCCCCTACCAAAAAAACTGACGTACATCCTCTTTAGCCAGCTCCTGTTAGAACTGAATCCACTTTATTGGAACAATAATTATCCTTACAGGAGCAGTCAACAATCAGCCAAACTGCATACATTTTTATTTATTTGCCTACCTAGGACAAGAGATGAATCGTATTCTGGCAACACAGTAGTCTCGCATAGCCAGACCTATCTCCACACTTCGGTTTAGCCTTGTGCCAGTGCTGGACAAAGTAATGCAGTAACTTTAAATTACTTGGATTAGTAACTGTAATATGACTGTTTTGGAAATAGTAAACCCTTACACACACAATGCATTACTGAGGTTACTGCCCAACACTGGTTGTGAAAAGGAATCATGACATCATAGTGCTAAAAGCTACAAACAGAAAAAAGTAATAATCCCATAAACACCAAAAATCACAGTGAATACTACTGTGTATATTGGCGTGTCATTGACTATCAATACTAGAGTGGCTTCAGGATTTGTGTCTTAATGATCTGGCATCATATGAATCCCGGGTCTCCTTTTTTGTCTACCTTTGTTAGAGACTTTCTCATGTTCCCAAATCCAGGCTGGACTCTCCAGTATCACAGGAATACAAATGACACAGCATTGCATTGGGCCTTCATTTGTCCCAACCCTGCTCCTCTTTGCTACTTCCTCTAGCTTGGAAAAGATGTGAGGGAAAGAGGCCATCTATTTTGAGGCCATCATCATTTAGGAGGGGGCTAATGTTTACCGTGGCCTTAGGGGAGGCACATTTAGACAGGCCATCTCCCTCCCTCCCTCTCTCTCTCACTCACTCGCTGTCTACCTCTCTCCACCTCTCTCTCCTCTCGCTATTGAGGCAGCGGTTTGGGCTTGCCGGAGGCTAGTATAATGGCTCCCAGTGTCTGGTGAGATTAAAGGCCAGAGCTGCATTGTTCAAATGCCCCGAGATTAGTTTCCAAGGAGACGGTTTTCAGTTGCCATGAGAACGCAGTGCCTGGATTTAGGCTAGCAATTCATTTTTTTACAACTCTTATCTGTTTGCTACATCTTTATTTCTAGTTAACGCCATTTGAATTTGGTAGGAAGTATTTTTTTAATCCACAATGCGGTTGGTCCATGGTATGGTCCATGGTATGTGCCCGCCATGGCTGTGGAAGGAAATGAGGTCATTGTCCCTCCGTTTTTTTTCTTCCTCTTCTTTTTTCTTTTGCCATTTCCTGAGAGCACCTCTACATGTCTTTGCATCTTTCAGCGAGAGTGAATGAAGGATAATGGGACTTGTATAACATAATCTTAGTGCATTTTAGCCTTAATTGTCCAACAAAGGCATATGATAAGTAGCTGATTTCACAGGGATTGGGGTAATGGGGTATTAGCATATCAAATAAGGCTATTACCAACACTTTCAAAGCCTCTTAGGTGAGAAAAGCCCCATTCCTTCTAGCCGTCAATAATATCATTGATGCTGAATTCTGAATACAGGTTTATCATTTGCTCAAACAAACCAAACAGCCTGTAGTCTCTGCTAAATGTGCCGTGCACAAACACATAGGGGTTGTCTTTGTCACACTGTGGCTGGCGGGCAGACTAAATGGTGTTGTTTTGGTCCCAGCAGAGGCATGGCTCAGATGAGGAAGCTGCCATGTGAAGGCGTCAGGACAAACTGCCAGGTGCCGCTGGTGTCAGCCAGACAGGAGATCCTCACCAGCCTGGTGTCCGCCCTCGACTCTGTGGTATGTCCCACTCCAGCCTTCTCCAACTTGCAAGGACACACCAACTGTGTAGAGAAAAGGGCTGTTGCTTAAGCCAGGGTTCCCACGGGTCCTTGAAATACTTCAAAGTTTGTGAATTTAAGAGGGGGGGTGCCTTGAAAGATTTTGAAAATAGACATGGGTCATTGAAAGTGCTTGAATTTATATATTTTGTGCAAGAATAGAAATTGAAGTTCTTTCGTTACTTATTTTGGTTAACATTAGTAAATGGGCTATGTTCGGCTGTCTGCATGTGTCTCCTGCTGTCTGTGCATCTTGTTTCACATGCCATCTGCTTCTAGAAAAAGTGTGACGTCACGTGCGTGCATGAGGGATTGAAGATGAATGATGCAGGTTAAACAGAGAAAGTGTGACGGTCACCTGCGTGTAGGGCTGGGTATTGGTTCAAATTTCAAGAATCGATTCGATTCCGAATTCACAAGGTTCCGATTCGATCCGATTCGATTAATTTCAATATTGATTTGGTTAGTGATACTAAAACATGTTTTTTGAGCTGTAACCTGAATTACATGACTGTCCAGTTATGTAACACAGGGGTTCCCAACCTTTTTTGCGCCAAGGACCGGTAGATACTGTACATGGGGGAAAAAAGTTGTGGACCGGTTGTCAATTTTAATGGTTTTAGTTACACATAAATAACAGCCTTTTCATCTGTCAATAAAGACACTTTCACAATTATGCACAGTGATTTGATTTCAGCCTATATAATTTCTAAAAGTAGATATTAATGATCAAACATTTCCATTTATGTAGCCTACAGTATTTATGTTTTTGTTTCAACTACAAACATAAATAAATGTCAACTTGAAACTATGTTTCAACTACCACACACTATATTATATAACGCCTATAATATTATAACCTATGTTTATAAAAATATATATATATATAAAAAAAAAAAAAAAATCTTTGGACATATTAATCGATATCAAAGGATTAAAATAAAAATCGATTCTAAATCGGAGAATCGATTTTTTTAACCCAGCCCTACCTGCGTGCATGAGGGATTGAAGTCTAATGATGCAGGTTAAACAGAGAAAGTGTGACGGTCACCTGCGTGCATGAGTGATTGAAGATGAATGATGCAGCAGGTTGAACAGTGGCAAGTGAAAAAGCTAAAGTGAAGGGAACCGGCATCAGCTTTGTCTGGAAAATGTAAATTCCAGGACTCATAGCTGAAGCTCACCAAAGACATTTAAAAAGACTGGCTTGTTAAAGATCTGCGGGACATCCATATGGCCCGATGCAGAGCCTGCAGCAAGTCAAAGTTCACGCCATGGACGAAGCTGCTGTGACGAGCCATGCTGCTGGAGCATCACAGCAAGTTACATTTGACACAGCACACTCGAGAGGTGTTCACACATTCAAGCCTCCCTCTCTTTTTAATGGTTGTCTGTGAGCTTCCGTAAAGCTGCTAGTTCTCATTATAAAAATTCTCAGTGTTGTAACGGTAATTAACCTTGATCCGTTTTTCAAACTATGCCGTGTTGGCTCCTTGAATCTGAGGGAATTGTGTCTGAAAAGTCATTAAAGTCCTTGCATTTTATGTTTAAATAGGTGTGGGAACCCTGTTAAGCAGCTTATGTTGTGGTAACTTCAAGACTTCTTAGAAAATTAGCGACTAGCTTTACGTATCATTTCCCATACCAACAGACTCAGAATGCAATCGATGCAATAAGATCCCTTTGTTTCACACATCTGTTGCTCGCAGACTTTGCGGTAAGCGACTGTTGAGTAAATGATGAGCGTATCTTCTGTTTGCAGTGCATGGCCATGTCTAAGCTGAACGCTGAGGTGGCGTGTGTCACCGTGCACGAGGACAGTGTGATTGCTGTGGGCACAGAAAAGGGACGGGTGTTCCTTAACTCGAGGAGGGAAATCCAAACAGACTTCTACAAGTTCTGCCGTAAGTTCTGTCTCCTGTGCACTTGGTGAAGCTGTTGTGTTCTATTATTAATCCCTGAAATGGCATTGTTGGCTGTAATTAGAGCTACAGGCTATAGTAGTGATTCCTTAGTTTAGATAGACACTTCTCAGATTTAATGCTATGCTCATGTGTCAGGCTGTCCCTCTAGTACTTTGTATTTGTGTGAAGATCACACAAACGCCCGTTTAGCTCATACCTTCAATAGTTGCAGCAGCTTGCAGATTTGCTCACTATCATATTATTTCCACTTAATGATCAAATCAACAAAGTGCTAAGTTGCGACTTCAAACACATTTTGCACTTTGCACAATATTGGATTTTTTGCCGATATCCGATATGCCAATGCCAATACCGTTCTCCCCACCTAAGTTCAGAGAACATCAAGTCTCTCCTGTAGTGGAATAAAAGGATAAGTTCACCCAAAAAATGGAAATAAAATCCTCTTACACCAGAGTTTCTCTTACACCAGAGTTTAATTTGTTATTTGTCATAGTTAAAGAGATTAGGAGGACCATCTCAAATCATAACTAACTTCTACTTAATAACCTGTTCTAGAAAATGCTTAACATTTATCCATTCAGTACAGCAGTGGCACATTTTAGGCATAACAAATTCAAGGGGCAACATTTCTCAATAGGTGGCATATTCATTACCGTACTTAATGTGAAGCAGTCTCTTATTCAGTTTTCTGTTGACAATGCATTGTCCCTTATCATTAATGCTATTGGAATTGGCAGGATATGACTTTTGTCTTTTGGCTTCAGGGGCGCCCTGTCTGCAAAGTTTGACCACAGCGAATGCACATACCAAAGTCCAGGAAGTCGAGCTCAGCAAGTTGAGTAAGGAGGGTGAGCACGGGAAACCGAGAGCTCCGTCAGAAGCCCAATCAAACATCTTCGTCCTGAGGAAAATGGTGGAGGAAGTCTTCACTGTACTTTACAGTAAGGGGTCACCAAACAAAGTGTGTTTTCCCAGGAAGTCCTCGTTAACCCATAAAAACGTACCTTTATCAAAATGATTATCCTCACATCACTCATTACTCCACTCACTATTATCACAAATGATGACAAATCTACCTGTGCTAAAACCGATATTAATTAATATTTGACTAAGTCCTGCTACTAAAAAGAGCTTAGAATTGTGTAGCAAGCATTCATTTTGTGGAATAATTATTATTATGTATTTACAGCCATTCACATGATGTGTATAGCCAAGTACTTAATAACTCCTGTGCAATATGCAGGTGAGGCTGTGGGAAAGAGCAGCCTGGTCCCTGTGCCTTATGAGTGGATCCAGAAGGACCCCAGCTGTGTGGTAGCCCACGGTTTGCCCGAGGGAGTCGCCCTGAAGAAGCCCTCCGACTACGACACCAAGACACTAATGAAGATCCTGGAGCAGAGCCACCGCATCCAGTTCACAGTGAAAAGGTGAGTCTTTTAAAACACAAACACACCCGAGGAAGCACCACAGCTGACGCAAGTAAGCAGTGAAATGGAAAAAAGCAACAAAGTGTGCGCTATTTAAAAAAGCATCATGAATTTCCTGCATGTCATTTGTGGAGTGCTCATTAGAGCTGGGTATTGGTTCAAATTTCAAGAATCGATTTGATTCCGATTCACAAGGTTGCGAATCGATTAATTTCGATTCGATTCCGATTCGATTAATTTCAATATCGATTTGGTTAGTGATACCAAAACGTGTTTTTTGAGCTGTACCCTGAATTACATGACTGTCCAGTTATGTAACACAGGGGGTTCCCAACCTTTTTTGCGCCAAGTAGATACATGGGGAAACAAAGTTGCAGACCTGTTGTCAATTTTAATGGTTTTAGTTACACATATATTTACTCACCAGGTGGTGACAAAGGGTAAATAACAGCCTTTTCATCTGTCAATAAAGACACTTTCACAATTATGCACAGTGATTTGATTTCAGCCTATATCATTTCTAAAAGTAGATATTAATGATCAAACATTTCCATTCATGTAGCCTACAGTATTTATGTTTTTGTTTCAACTACAAACATAAATAAACGTCAACTTGAAACTATGTTTCAACTACCACACACAGCATAATATTTTAGCCTGTTTATTAAAAAAAAAAAAAAAAAAAAATCGATCTCTGGACATATGAATCGATAATCGAGGATTAAAATAAAAATCGATTAAAAATCGGAGAATGGATTTTTTGAACCCAGCCCTAGTGCTCATGTCAGTTTATATCTTTTTAGCTGCGACCAGCATCTCTATAGGTCACTCTGTCGGTTGGTGTGTTGGTTGGTCCACGAAAAGTTCACTACCCTAGTGGGCACAGTTGTCGACGCAGCCTTCAAGGTAGTCACCGAGCGTGGATATTATATTTCCCATGAAAAGTTCATTTATTCAGGTGGGGTGGTCATGATCTAGCGGATTTCTAGCTGCTTGTTTATAACAGTTACTGCTCTCGGACCAAGCTAGCCCGTCAAAGTCAGCTGTGTATCCACCACTGGCGGTGATGGATTCAGCAGTGATTCAGTGCTGCTACTTCATATAAACAAATGAGTTGAATTCCTTTGTAAGTTACTCATATTGGGGTGAAATTAGGGAAGGATGTGTACTTTCTCCTTTTCACAACACAAACTGTCAGTTCCGCTCCTCCCGACAGTAAACCCCGGCAGTGTGGAGTTTGCCATGTTTAAGCACCATGATTGGCCTGAAGGGCACCGTGCAGCCAGAAAGCTATACCTCACTAAAGCTATACCTCACTAAAGCTATACCTCACTAAAGCTATACCTCACTAAAGCTATACCTCACTAAAGCTCTTTTCAGACATCAAGATATCCACACATTACTCAGATGGGGTTTATGTGTGAAGCTGCTCAGAGCGGCTCATGTTTGAATACTACAGGATATCATTTGTCCAGAGCGAGCAGGTGGGCATGTTGATGACGTTGGGATGGCTTCTGATGCGCGTCCCGTTATATTGTTAAATGGCACTTTTACAAACTATTAATGTTACCTGTGCTAAACCTTTTGGTACATCGCAAGATTTTCGCCCACGTTTTCTAACCCTATCGCCAGAATAATGTGTTGAAGGTTTTTTCATGGAGTGAAGAATTGCTTTCTGAAAAATATCTCTGATGTAGTCTACAATGAAAAACGTAATCAAAAGTCCGTCACTGCGATTCCCGCAGCAGAGCAGAGCAGGGGACAATCCCCTCGCTATACCCCTCCTGTACCTGTTGGTTCTGTGAGAAGGTTATATGCTATACCCCTCCTGTACCTGTTGGTTCTGTGAGAAGGTTATATGCTATACCCCTCCTGTACCTGTTGGTTCTGTGAGAAGGTTATATGCTATATCCCTCCTGTACCTGTTGGTTCTGTGAGAAGGTTATATGCTATACCCCTCCTGTACCTGTTGGTTCTGTGAGAAGGTTATATGCTATACCCCTCCTGTACCTGTTGGTTCTGTGAGAAGGTTATATGCTATATCCCTCCTGTACCTGTTGGTTCTGTGAGAAGGTTATATGCTATACCCCTCCTGTACCTGTTGGTTCTGTGAGAAGGTTATATGCTATACCCCTCCTGTACCTGTTGGTTCTGTGAGAAGGTTATATGCTATATCCCTCCTGTACCTGTTGGTTCTGTGAGAAGGTTATATGCTATACCCCTCCTGTACCTGTTGGTTCTGTGAGAAGGTCATATGCTATATCCCTCCTGTACCTGTTGGTTCTGTGAGAAGGTTATATGCTATACCCCTCCTGTACCTGTTGGTTCTGTGAGAAGGTTATATGCTATACCCCTCCTGTACCTGTTGGTTCTGTGAGAAGGTTATATGCTATACCCCTCCTGTACCTGTTGGTTCTGTGAGAAGGTTATATGCTATATCCCTCCTGTACCTGTTGGTTCTGTGAGAAGGTTATATGCTATACCCCTCCTGTACCTGTTGGTTCTGGGAGAAGGTCATATGCTATATCCCTCCTGTACCTGTTGGTTCTGTGAGAAGGTTATATGCTATACCCCTCCTGTACCTGTTGGTTCTGTGAGAAGGTTATATGCTATACCCCTCCTGTACCTGTTGGTTCTGTGAGAAGGTTATATGCTATACCCCTCCTGTACCTGTTGGTTCTGTGAGAAGGTTATATGCTATACCCCTCCTGTACCTGTTGGTTCTGTGAGAAGGTTATAAGCTATACCTCTCCTGTACCTGTTGGTTCTGTGAGAAGGTTATATGCTATACCCCTCCTGTACCTGTTGGTTCTGTGAGAAGGTTATATGCTATACCCCTCCTGTACCTGTTGGTTCTGTGAGAAGGTTATATGCTATACCCCTCCTGTACCTGTTGGTTCTGTGAGAAGGTTATATGCTATACCCCTCCTGTACCTGTTGGTTCTGTGAGAAGGTTATATGCTATACCCCTCCTGTACCTGTTGGTTCTGTGAGAAGGTTATATGCTATACCCCTCCTGTACCTGTTGGTTCTGTGAGAAGGTTATATGCTATACCCCTCCTGTACCTGTTGGTTCTGTGAGAAGGTTATATGCTATACCCCTCCTGTACCTGTTGGTTCTGTGAGAAGGTTATATGCTATACCCCTCCTGTACCTGTTGGTTCTGTGAGAAGGTTATATGCTATACCCCTCCTGTACCTGTTGGTTCTGTGAGAAGGTTATATGCTATACCCCTCCTGTACCTGTTGGTTCTGTGAGAAGGTTATATGCTATACCCCTCCTGTACCTGTTGGTTCTGTGAGAAGGTTATATGCTATACCCCTCCTGTACCTGTTGGTTCTGTGAGAAGGTTATATGCTATACCCCTCCTGTACCTGTTGGTTCTGTGAGAAGGTTATATGCTATACCCCTCCTGTACCTGTTGGTTCTGTGAGAAGGTTATATGCTATACCCCTCCTGTACCTGTTGGTTCTGTGAGAAGGTTATAAGCTATACCTCTCCTGTACCTGTTGGTTCTGTGAGAAGATTATATGCTATACCCCTCCTGTACCTGTTGGTTCTGTGAGAAGGTTATATGAACAAGTGGATATTGTTATCCCCTGCTGTGTTCAGTGCAGACTCTGAGCCTGTCAACAGGCTACTACAGATCCTCTTATGATATTATGTTAGTTTGTGGGAACAGTTTTGGTCTCATCGTCTTGTGACTTACGAACGCATTTAAGGTTTGTTGTGTCTATAAATTTAACTACAGCTGGTCAGGCTCATCAGAATGTGCTGCCAGACTGAGCACAATGGCTTTTTGAAACCGAGCGATGTGAACGGCTCATTAAGGCTTAATTGGATCAGCTTCTATTAGCCGCCAAGAAACCAGCAAACATCCATCTGCTTCTTCTCTTAAGTCACGAGAGACTGAGGGTTATTTCAATTTGAGCCCCGTCCATTTTGGAACACCAGAGTTGTTTGAAGGCGCTCTGCTCCACGTGTGCTCCATGCTTCCATTAATATCTGCTGTCACATGTCCTCTCCTACAACTAAATGGGGGGCTTTTGCGACGTATTTGCAAAAAGAAAGAAAGAAAAAAGTGAATACAAATATGACTTTATTCAAGTCACACAATTTAATTTGTGGTTTAACTAATGTAAACACAGGCACATGGCACATTCTAGGCACAACAGTCATTCAGACAGGTAGGATGCGGCTCGTTTCTCATTCAGCTACAGCGCCTCCAATATTGAGCACGTCAAAAAGCTGCACACGGTGCAAGCGCTCGGCTACAAGCTCATTTAGCATGAGCCATGGGTCAACTGACAAGGTAACGAAGACAAAGATGTCTGTCAGCTTAGCTAAATGGAATTCTTTAGCGTGTCAGCTGCAACAGTACATGGAGATAATGAGGGTAAATAATGAATTGACATGTGTAGGTCCATCATGGGAATTCTGTGTAATAGTGGCAGATTGCAACTAGAGACCATCTTGTGATGGGATCACTCCAGGATTCAAGATACTTATTGTCTCTCCATTGTACAAGTATGCACGTGTGAAATTCTTATGCTAGGGGGCTCCAATACAGGACATAGTGCAAGTAAAAAGAAACAGTAGGTACTTAGTCAAGTAAGGAGGTACATAATCAAGTAGACAGGTAAACAATAAAATGCATGTAAAGGACGTAAACAGTGTAAAACACAATAGAATACAAATAAGATACAGTAATAGAGAATAAGATAGAATAATTAAAAAAAAGCACAGTTTGTCGGTAGAAGGTGCAGTCAGGCAAGTTGTGTAGCAGTAATGTGCAAATGGCAATACAATACAACAGAACTAATTGCACTGGGAGTGTGGTGTGGGTGTGGGAGTGTGTGTTGTGTGTTATTTATTTGTTGAGGAGTCTTGTGGCCTGAGAAAGAAGCTATTCTTCAGTCTGTTGGTGCATGCTTTTGGTGGCACCTCTGATTGGACGTTCCCTGCAGGTTGGGCAGTCTGCACTAGTGATGTGCTCGGCCGAGCGCACCACTCTCTCCACCGCCTTGCGGTCCTTGACGGTGTAGCTGCTGAACCAGTACCCTGTACTACGAAGCTGTCTTAACAGACCCGCGATCTGTCACTTTGATCTGGTTTGACTGAACAGGATCAAAGCTATCTAGTTTAAGGATACTACGACGCTGGTTTTCTAGTCGATAACTGAAGCTGGGATCTGCCTGTGCACGCGCACGTTTTTCGCTCGTGCACAGGCGCGCGTCCACGCGAAAGAGGTGCGCTAGCCAATCACATTATGAACAGCTGAGTTGATCCACGCCCACACCCATTTCCACACCCATTTCCTCGTTCAATGAAAGCGCAGTGCATGATCAGAGTTTTAGCGGATATTTAATGTATCCGCGATTTATTGTCAGAATGAAAATCCGCGTTGGATAGTCTGCTGAAGGGCTGTCTAAAGCAGCAGCTTGTATTCACATCAGTCATTTGATTTACTTTGATCAGCGATTTCTGTCTGATACAGCTGCATTGATACAGCAGCAACAAATGTAAATGTGTAATCTCAGTCTATACATTTCCACAATCTGTAAGCCTATTTAGACCATAGATTTAGAAACGCATGCTCAATGAATAATGATCTCTATCACTCATGTGTGTGGTTGCACTGATCGAATAATTCATATATAAAATAGCCTAGTATAAAGCCTAATAGCCTACTATAAAAGAGAAAACTGCTGAACTGAATTGAGACGATGCGGGCATAGTTATCATTGATAAAAACTAGCCTATTTTTGCTCATATATTGGCATACAGCCTACAGGACACAGTTCCAGCTGAAAGATGCAAGAATAGCCTGCATATTTAGTATTGGGGCTATCCCATATTTATCCCATATCTACAGTATATTATATGTATAGGCTTTTCTGGCATGTAGGAGAATATCACCCTCACTCCATTTGAGGGTCCGTTCATGATATGCGCCGCGGTGATTAATAGTGATTTCTCCACGCATCGTTGAGCTGTTAAGACATAAAGTGGTAAGTAGGCTTAATTTAATTATGTAGCCTACAGAGCCACGAATGTTTTGCTTGTTCTATTCTCAGTTGACTGCAATCTATTTTTCATATGGCGATCTTATATGAATGGTGAGTGACTCCAGAGAGCCGATTATATGAGTCTGTCATGGATTTTGATCTTATCCTCTGAAGCTAACCTGGTCGCGACCAGGTTAGCTTTGCAGCGTCAGTTGCCATGGTGATTGAAAGTTAACTTGCTTTGTAGTACGGCTAAACCAGGTTTAAACTCAAACTTACTCGGATAAGGCATTAAACTAGCTTCGTAGTACAGGCTACTGGTGGTGAAGCTGCCTGTCAGCCGGCTTTCTATGGTGCCTCTGTAGAAGTCTCTGTGGATTTGTGGCCTTACTCCATACTAGGGACGTGCATCAATAATCGAAAGTCGATAATTGAATCACTTCGATCATGTGGAATTTTTATAGTTTTTTTTCCACACACACATGCACGCATGCATTGCACGCACACACACACCTCCCCCATATGCAAGAGTGCACCCAGACAGACAGACACAAACACACACGCATGTGAACTGTGGATTATATCCATCAGTGATACAGTTTAACTGCTGCGGGTCCTTTTTAAAGTAACAATTAAGGTTACCTACATCGATGCAGAGTCGCAGTGAAACCATGCGTGCTGCTGTTACGTTCGGGATGGGGAGAAAATAACTAGAAAGAGCGAGCAATGGATTAAAGCGAGCAGACAGGATCACCCAGGCGATCTGCAGCCTTGTCGAGACGGATATGCTGCCCAGATACAGATATGTATTGTTGATATGCTGCCCAGATACAGATATGTATTGTTGATATGCTGCCCAGATACAGATATGTATTGTTGAGGACGGCAACGGTTTTCAAACCCTGATCAATGTGAGCCAGTATATTACATTCCCTCAGCAAGTAGCCTAGCATCACCAGGTGCATTGAAAAGTGCCACAGCTGTCTCTCTCACAACTGAAGAGGTTTGGCTCAGCTGCCTTCATAAGCACACAAATCTTTTTTGTTTAACAGTTAAAACATTAAACTTGAACAGGAACAGGAATAAAGACAGGAACAGGAATAAAGATTTCAGTTGAGGAAAACACGTTGTCTTTAGTATTTTCTGCCATAGGCATTTTGCATAAAACACAACATTATTATATTAGTAGCGATAATCGATAATTGATCGTTAATTTTGCGGAATTTCGATTATGGAAATTTACTCAAATGCCCATCCCTACTCCACACTTCTTTAGCAGTCTGAGGTTGTACAGACACTGTTGGGCTTTTTTGATGAAGGTGGAGGTGGGCCCATGTCAGGTCCTGGTGGATGGTGACTCTGTGAGGGCAAAATTTACCATTATAACTCCCATGTGTTTGAAGTGGTCCACCCTCTCCACCACTGTCCCGTAGATGGTGACTGGGGCGGTGGTGCCGCCTCCCTTCCTGTGGTCCACGATGATCTCCTTGGTCTTAGAGACGTTCAGGGAGAGGTGACTGGCCTGGCACCACTGTTCCAGGCCACTCACCTCTTTTCTGTATGCCGTCTTGTCGTCATTGGAGATCAGCCCCACCACCAGCAGCCGTGACGCCCGCAACTTAAAATGAATGTGCGCCAGCCCAGGGGTGTAAAGTAAGCGGGCCCTATTCTGCCCCCCCTGCTCGGACCACATCCATCTTCAAACTCGGCCTTGATTGTAATCTCAACTACACACCTTTAAACTTATGTGACTGTATATTACATGGTTGTGACGCTATTGACAAAATCTGTCCACAGACATAAATCACACACACACACACACACACACACACACACACACACACACACACACACACACACACACACACACACACACACACACACACTAGTGATGCGCGGGTCAGGGTTTTTTAAGGCCTGCCCCAACCCAACCCGTCATTGAAGCCAGCCCGCCCCGCCCAGCCGTTGAAATATCTGAAAATTCCCAACCCAGCCCAACCCAGCAGCCCGCAACGGCCAATTTAACACATTCATAGATGGTGACTGGGGCGGTGGTGCCGCCTCCCTTCCTGTGGTCCACGATGATCTCCTTGGTCTTAGAGACGTTCAGGGAGAGGTGACTGGCCTGGCACCACTGTTCCAGGCCACTCACCTCTTTTCTGTATGCCGTCTTGTCGTCATTGGAGATCAGCCCCACCACCAGCAGCCGTGACGCCCGCAACTTAAAATGAATGTGCGCCAGCCCAGGGGTGTAAAGTAAGCGGGCCCTATTCTGCCCCCCCTGCTCGGACCACATCCATCTTCAAACTCGGCCTTGATTGTAATCTCAACTACACACCTTTAAACTTATGTGACTGTATATTACATGGTTGTGACGCTATTGACAAAATCTGTCCACAGACATAAATCACACACACACACACACACACACACACACACACACACACACACACACACACACACACACACACACACACACACACACTAGTGATGCGCGGGTCAGGGTTTTTTAAGGCCTGCCCCAACCCAACCCGTCATTGAAGCCAGCCCGCCCCGCCCAGCCGTTGAAATATCTGAAAATTCCCAACCCAGCCCAACCCAGCAGCCCGCAACGGCCAATTTAACACATTCACTGCCAACAGTTTTTTTTTACTGTAGGTAGCTTCTGCCAAGGTTTTTTTTTGAGGATTCTGGCTCATCTTTCAAGAGCCGAGGATTCTTTTCTGTTAGGATTTTGTGAACACAAAATATGTCAAAAGAACTAATAGAATGTGTGCTTTCTCTGTCTAAAAGAGTTAGTTTGTAGAGTTAGTAGTTATGTAGGCATTAGCAGTTGAATACAGCATGGTTTCAGCGTCTGAAAATGAAGGTGAGAAAAATGCCTTTTTGTGAAATTCGATAGAACAGTCACTTTAACCATTTATTTTTGGCATCAAAGACATCAGACATCTAAACAATTTGTTCTGAACAGTATTTTCCTCCATAACAGCACCCGCACCCCCCTCTCCTTCAAACTCCTCCCTCCGTGGGCGTTCTCCTCTTCCCTCCTTGGCTCTGCAGCGGGTGTGTCACAAGCGAGTTTCTGCTGCCTGTCTGCTGCCTGGCGGCCCCTCGTCGGGCGAGCCTGGATGGGGCTCGCTCGTTTCTTGGGGTTTCGGTTGAGAGCTTTGATGAAGCTTTTGCGATTCTGGGCTTTATGCTGCGTGTTTCAAAGTGTGTTCCACCCAGTCTATTTTTGGAACGCCCCACCGTTGTGCGCCACCGTTGTGCGCCACCGTTGTGCGCCACCGTTGTGTGCCAGCGCGAAAGCGTTTTCGCCAAACCATTCTACAGTATGAGAATGGTTTCCTCACGCTTTTCCCTGCAGTTTTGGCTCGCTTTCTCTAGTCTGGAGAGCACTGTCGCCACTTAGTGGGTCGGTGGAATGGGTTGTACACGTTCGGTGGCTCCCATATTTTTATAGGAGATGTAAAAGGGTTTGATCCACGTCCCACCGTCAAAATTGTTTTTTTTTTTTTTTTGACGAGTTGACTCGTCATTGGCAGTCAACCGTTGGTTTCTGCTTGACGAGTTGACTCTTCAACGGCAGTGAACGTGTTAATGTAATATGTCTCCGGACTCAGGAGGACCACAGTGGAGCTTCCAAGGTGTGCAAAGTAGCTAATAACTCTGTCTCTCTCCCCCTCTCTCTCTCTCACACACACACAGACACTCATATGCTGCCGTGCGCGACAACAGTTGTGTAGCCTAGGCCTACTATACTGCTCTGGATGAGTTGCGCTGCTGCTTTCATGTCGGTCTTTCTTCAATTAATCCATGGTCTTCAGATAGCGCGACCGACTACGCTTACCCAAAGTGCGGATGGCGTGACCGCAGTGTTTCAAATGGAGGTAGCAGGTAGAGGTAGGCACTAGGCAGGCTACAGAAACGGTTCTTATTCTTCCCCATTTCTTTTAATTACCTCATGCGCTCTCAATTGGCCATGTTGCAGTAGTAGGCTACTAAACGTAGTAGTGCAGCAGGTGCGCACACGGCTTGCAGATACGGCCAGACTCGCTGTCTGATTTATTTTAATTACCTCATGCGCTCTCAATTGGCCATGTTGCAGTAGTAGGCTACTAAACGTAGTGCAGCAGGTGCGCACACGGCTTGCAGATACGGCCAGACTCGCTGTCTGATTTCTTTTAATTACCTCATGCGCACTCAATTGTTCACAGCCTACTCACGTTGCAGTAAAGTTGACAAATAGATCACAGTCGAGTCCACAACAGAAAATCTGCGGTGGCATTATATGGACACTTCAAATAATAATTACAGCAAATAATCCTCCCAAAATGTTTGTTTTGAGACCACATAGGCTACCTCATTGAAGCGTTTCTTTACTCCATGTAGGCTATAGAGAGTGCAGCAGGAGTCTGTCTGATTGTGTGTACCTACGTGTGAGAGAGAGTTAACGTCTTTAAGGTTAATTACTCTGCGTGTTTCACTGCTCTAAATTATTTAATAATGTTGCTTTGTCACGTTCTGAGCCTGCCCCGCCCGCACCCGCGATATTTTCATAATTTGCCAACCCAGCCCGCCTGCGGGGCGGCCCAGCCCGCGGGACCCGGCGGATTCTGGGTGACCCGTGCATCACTAACACACACACACACACACACACACACACACACACACACACGCGCGCACACACACACACACACACACACACACACACACACACACACACACACACACACACACACACACAGACTCACAAGGTGATAACCATAACATCTACATCCTCTTGTGGCTGGTAATAAAGTATTTACAAAGAATTTGGATTGTAGGTGCAATTATCTATTTGACTACTAAAGTGAACTTGACCTATTCAGTAGTATTTGTCAAATAGTGGGCAGCTTTGTGAAGTATTTCTCATGGTTATTTCTATTAAATATTACCTCCAAAGTGTATGATTTAATATATCACCGATTATTTGTTGATATTCGGGAAACAAGAAAAGGAAACAGACAAGGAAAAGCTTTAAGGGAGGGGAATATTAGAGGAAAAGAGAGTAGACAGGGACACTGCAGGAAAATGAGCAACAGACACAAGAGGAAGTTAGGCAGACACTGCAAGCTAAGGAAAACAAGCAGGAGAGCAGAGGCAATTCAAGGCAAAAACAAGCAGAAGTCAAGTGGCGCAGGGTGGCAGTGTCAGTCAGTCTGAACTGAAAGCCTCATTCACCGTACACTTTTATAACAGGAAATGGAGGGCCATTGCTCTCTCTCTCTCTCTCTCTCTCTCTCTCTCTCCCTCCCTCTATCTGGATGCAGTATACGTGATATTACTTCCAGAAGCACAGTGGGATTTTAGAAGCATTGCAGTAATTACAGTTTTGAATAGCATGAGCTGTCGTAGAATAGCCATTCATTGCCCAAATGGTTGAACAGGGCTCATACATCACCACGCTACAGTCAGAGTAAAGTTAAACCATTTCAGACTTTTTATTTATTTATCATTTGATGGATTTGTCTGTGTGCAGGCCAACAGAAGATTTGTTACGAGAGGCCAAGTGTAGCGCGGACGTCAACCACTCCAACTCCTCTCCAGCAAACATGACAGTGAGCAGCCACTGTCTGAGTAAGCCTCCCGCCCAGGCGGTCACGTCGTCCAGCCCCGCCTCTTCCAGCAACTCTGTTCTGTCGAGCTTCCTGTACGGCATGCCCATGTCCTCCAAGCCACACCCTGATGGCAAGCTGGACCTCAAACCCATGTCCCTCCTCAACCTGGGCAACGACCGCCTGGCCAACTGGACAGCAGCATCAGACAAGGGCACATCTGTCAATGACTGTGGTAACAATGGTAAGGTGTGTGTGTGTGTGTGTGTGTGTGTGTGTGTGTGTGTGTGTGTGTGTGTGTGTGTGTGTGTGTGTGTGTGTGTGTTAAACACTAGATTATCAGCGGCCTTCAAAACTAGTTTGTTGGGACTCTGGCCCCTTGTGGTGTTGGGTTGTGTTTGTAAGGTTTGATATCCGTATGGATATCAATACCGATATCGATGTAGGGGGGGTGTTGGGGTGTCTGTGTGTGGGGTGGGTGGAGGGTGTCTGTGTGTGTGTGTGTGTGGGGGGGGGGGGGTGGGCAGCTGTAGGCTTGCAGCAGTAGTAGGTGTTACCCGATGTTACCCGGTGGCGAGACATACACCGGTTACATAACGTGCCCACCGGTAACACCTTTTGTTTTTATGGAGGAAGAATTGAAAGGAAAACTCTGCAGTTTCAGCGTGCGCCGGTGTAAATTACAAGCGCTCCCTCTGGGCTGCAGTGTGGCTCCACTGTTCTGGTTAGACCAGCAACTAACGTTAGTTAACGCTATACATCTTATGAACACAAATTATGCCCTCCTCATACACATGTAGGTAAGACCCTTAGCTAAGCCTGCATGTGCATTCTGTTGTCACTGCGGGCCATCTCTGCAAATGTGCTTTTTTTTCCACAGCGAAAAGTCGATGCTAACTTAGCATCAATGCTAGCGGGAGGGAGGACTTACAAGCATTCAGTCAGTGCCTACTTACTGCTGCTTGCTGGTATGGTTAATCCCATGTCAGAAAAAGTCTCCAGATGTGACGCTAATGTTAGTTTCTTTTGAGAAAGATTGTCTCCACGGGCGTCTGAAAAGTTGTCTCGAGTCAGATGCAGCCATGAGTTGTGATGCAGCCATGTATGACTGTGAGCGTCCAGGCTAACGTTAATAAGTTACACAGCAGCAGCGTCTTGTCTCTATGAACCTACAGAATGGACGGTTAAAGCATAGACTCTTGCTTACTTTAAAACTTGTATTAACTCATTGAGTGCCAGCCACTTTTGGAGAACGGACGCTCCCACTGCCAGAGTTTCAGAGCGTTTTCAGTGATTTCTCGAGGCCCACAGAATATTGTGTGATATTACTATGTAAACACCGACCACGCACAAAGAACGATGAGACTCTCTTCTATCATCTGCAAAAAAAAGTTTATTGATACCATTTTCCGTTCTTTAGTTATGAGCCGGAGAAGATAGGTTGTTTTGAGCAAAAAGACACGTTTCAAATTAGAAGCTGAGTTATTCCGCCTTTTGTGAAATGAAGCATTTCAAGCACATTCACTGAGTCTGAAGCTAATATTTTCTGATGTAGTGACGTGGTGTAGTTGTGTGGTGCCCTGCGTGCCCCACCCCCCTCTCCCCCCCTCAGCTGCAAACTCCTCCCCACACTAACACGCAGCCTAACACGCACCCAGTCTATTTTCGGAGCGCTCCGTTTTTGTGCGGTGGCTCCCAGCGCGACACGGAAATGCCAAACCGGACTGCAGGGAAAGGTTTGGCCCTTCGGCGTCGGGTGCTGCCTTTCTGGCGGCTAATCGTGTGGAGAAACTATGCAGACAGACAGACAGAGACAGAGAGGCTCAGTTGTGGGCGCGGATTGACTGCTGTCCGCAGCCAACGTCAGCTGCAGACAGAGCCATCTATATGGCTCTGGCTGCAGCATGAGCGGTTTCTCTTTCATCATGGGGCTTTTTCCTGCTGTTTTCCGGACCTTTCTCTAATCTGGAGAGCACTGTCGCCACCTAATGAGTCCGTAAAATAGGTTATACACCTTCAATAGCTACAATATTTGTACAGGAGATGCCTGAGGCTTTGATCCACGTCCCACCGTCAAAAAACGCAATTGACGAACATACTCGTCCTTGGCACTCTACGTTACTAAACGAATTGACGAACATACACGTCCTTGGCACTCAATGAGTTAATATTAGACTCAGCGCTCAGTCTTAATCCGTTTCACTACTGTAAGACTGAGAATATTACTATTTAAATCTTTTCATAATGTTACGTGGTGCTGTTGGAAGCCTTGCATCGGAGAGCCAATCATGAGTGTTGTGGGCGGGCCTGCTTTCTGGGGGCAGTGACGCTCATGCAGAACCGGTGTCTCGCAAAACTACAAAACTGTCTCCCTACCTTGGGTTTTTAATTGATGACCGCTTGTCTTTTAAGGCGCATATTCAGTATGCTTCAAAGAAGCTGAAAGTTTTATTAGGATTTTACTTTAGAAACAAGTCTTGCTTTTCTTTTTTTGTGAAGAGAAAACTGGTGGAGTCTACCTTTCTACCTGTTCTTGACTATGGCGATGTGCTATATATGAATGCCACTGCTCAGTGTCTCCACATGCTGGACAGTGTGTATCATGGGGCTTTGAGGTTCATTACAAACTGTGGATCTCTTACTCATCATTGTGCATTGTATTCAAAAGTGAATTGGCCTGCTTTATGTACACGCCGCCTCAGTCATTGCCATGGTATGTCTTAATTTACAAAGCCATTCTTGGCAAAGTTCCTACCTACCTGTCGTCACTTTTAAGCTTCAAATGTGGGAATTACAATCTTCGTTCTCAGGACACTCTACAATTTTCTGTTCCCAAAGTCCGAACTGAATTGGGGAAGAAAGCTTTTAGGTTCTCTGCACCCACCGCATGGAACAGTCTGCAGTCTGATCTTAAACTTAATAGCTTAGTAACCCTAAATGGTTTTAAGGCTATGGTAAAATCTCTTGAGAACAGGCTGTCTGTATGCAAATGTTTTATTTGATCATTTTAATGTTATTCAATTGTATGTGTTTATGTGTTTGTTTGTTGTAACTTTGTGTTGCTGCTGTTTCTTGGCCAGGTCTCTCTTGTAAAAGAGATCTTTGATCTCAATGGGACAAACCTGGTTAAATAAAGGCAAAAAAAAAAAAAAAAACATTGCCGCGTTTGCGGAGAAACATATTAATCACTTAGAAACAAACATAACCTGTTAATAGGACGTGTTTCATCTGGCCCCGGCGGCTAGAGGTCTTTCCCCCAGCGATAAGCCCGACTCCCGAGGCTAACGTTACAGAGCCAGCTGATGACCTACCCGGAAGTGGTCCGCTTGCTACTGTGAAGCGCTGTAGCAAGCGGACCACTTCCCCGTAGGAAAAATTATTGTAAAATAAACAACAGGTATAAACTCTCTTTGCAGCACATCAGTGTCTTGCTCTATATTGCAACTATGAAACATTGCATTGCCGCTACCAAATAAAATTCTAATAATAAATGTAGGCGTGTCTGCTGCCGGCCACACACACACCCATGCTGACGGTGACTGGTGAAATACAGTCTCTGCTTGTTTAACCCAGACAAGGCACGTCCTTTCCTCCAGGGGGCAGCCAGGAGCAGTGGGTAGCTTTCAGCGTACAGCTCCCGGGGACCATCTTCTGTCATCGTCGCTGGTTTTTAATGTGGGTTCATATATGGAGGAAACCCCAGGGGAGCTCCACACAGAAAGGCATGGAAGCATTCATGACGGCAGATGGGTTAGGGCTGAAAAGTTTTCTACTTTCTACTTTATGTTTCAGTCTATATACTGTATACTGTAATAAGTTGTTGCAGACAGCGTTTTAACATGTGTATCAATGCATTTGATGAATGGCACATTTGGACTACAGTACCTAGGACAATTCTCCTTGACGTCTGCAACTCCCTGAAGCCATGACTGAGCAGGACATTATAAAGGTCCCACCCTGTCGATCCACCTGTCCCAGCACTGCACTGCACTGCACTGCACTGCACTGCTCTGTCTGATCTCCTCAGGACACCTGTCCCAGCAATGCACTGCACTGTCTGATCTCCTCAGGACACCTGTCCCAGCACTGCACTGCACTGCTCTGTCTGATCTCCTCAGGACACCCGTCCCAGCACGGGCACTGCACTGCTCTGTCTGATCTCCTCAGGACACCTGTCCCAGCACTGTACTGCACTGCTCTGTCTGATCTCCTCAGGACACCTGTCCCAGCACTGCACTGCACTGCTCTGTCTGATCTCCTCAGGACACCTGTCCCAGCACTGCACTACACTGCTCTGTCTGATCTCCTCAGGACACCTGTCCCAGCACTGCACTGCACTGTCTGATCTCCTCAGGACACCTGTCCCAGCACTGCACTCACTGTCTGATCTCCTCAGGACACCTGTCCCAGCACTGCACTGCACTACACTGCTTTGTCTGATCTCCTCATAGGCCATATTGTGACTAGCATTTTCGTTTACTTCCGTTCCCACGGCAGGGGCACTACACACTTTTTTCTCCATAAAAGAGATCTATAGGTAGAAAGTACAAATAAAAAAGTTCTACTCGTGTTATCCTGCAGTATTTTTATAATCAGTGGTCAAAGACGGCACTATTTCTTACTAGGCGTACTAATCTGTGCAAGGGGAGTGGTGTGGTTTTGGTCACGTGGACCAATCGCGTAGCCGCTTTATTCCCTTGCCGTAATAACATTAGAGCCATGGCGACCACCAGTTCAAGCAGCGAAGAGGGGAAAAAGAAACCAAAACAGCTGAAAAAAGTGCGTAAAAGCCGGGAATCAAAGGACTCCAAACGATGCTATATGCACTTTTTGTCAGTACAGAATGAGGACGTGCAGGATTTTACCCAGACAAGGTGGGACACTTACAGGTCTGTCGTCAAACAGTGGCTTTGTCTGGACGGCGATAGTAAAGTTATCGCTGAAACTTTTAAACATTGCGTGGACGTGGATTTTGACCATGTTCCCGAGGACGCTGGATTTCACCGTTACCGTCGCTTTATTTGTAAAAGACGTTTGGGTTTGGCTGAGAAACGCTGCACACAGATGGTGCAGGGGGAAGAAGAAGAAGAACCAGATGCAGCCGCAGCCTCGGACAGCATCGGCCCCGACGGAGCCACGTCTGAAACCCCCCGAAAGAAACTTCGGTCTCGGACAGGTTTGCCCGTCCGTTCTGCTGGCCCTGTCCTTCCAGCCATCTGCATCATTTGTAAAAAGGTGGACAAATATATTACTGTTGGTGGAAAACGGAAGAAGGATCAACTTTCACAAGCAGAGACAGTGTCTGCAGGTAAGCGACCCCCCCCTCTCTCTCTCTATCTCACACACACACACACACACACACACACACACACACACACACACACACACACACACACACACACACACACACACACACACACACACACACACACACACACCCACAGAGAGAGGGAGCATTTTCTTTTATTGCCTTGATCTCCTTGCCCCCCCCCCCCCCCCCCTCTTTTTTCTTGTAATAACAATACAATGGATAAAAGATACAAAAACAAATGTCACCCACTTTTTTTTTAATTATAAAATGTGTGATTTGACAGTAAAGCTGATTATAACTTTTTTTTGTTTTCAGGCCAGTTGCGGAAGGCTGCTGAGAAGAAGGAAGACTCTAGCGTTCTTTTGCATATCAAAGACAAAGACTGTGTGTCTCTGGAAGTGCGTTACCACAGGTCCTGTTACAGAGAATACACAAGGTCCTTGTCAAAGTCTACGGCAACACATAGCTACTGCAACCACAGATGAAGTGTGAGTTATTACATTGCATTAACACTGCACATTTCAAAAGTAAGGCTTTGACCTACAACAAATACTATTTTGTCTGTCTTTAGATACAATGTTGACAGCAGACCTCTTTGCACATGTTAAGTATTTTTTTGTCTGCGTGTGTGTGTTTTCAGAAATGAACAACAACCCTTTCCTGCCAGCTACAAGATATTCTGCGAACGAGTCATCCGTCAAAGGATTATCGATAAACAAGAAATCCTGAAAATGAACCAACTAAGGAAGAAGTTCATAGACATCGTTAAGAAGAATGAGGATATTGATGCTTCAGACTACAGGTAACTGTGTCCTTGACAGTTCAGTAAACAAAAAAGAACCTCTTTCATACTGAAAAGTTTCCATTTTATTGATTTATTCGCTCACAAGAAAGGCTGACAGTATGTTTTAATGTATTTGTTTCTCATTGTGAAAAAAATCCCTTTATTTATACATTTGTGCTCGTCTTTTTCTATATTTTCATTTTGCAGGCAGGATAAACTGAAAAAGCGGTTGGCCCGTGATTTCCCCCAGCTGGTGTTTCACAGCCCTGCAACGCGCAACATCTCCGAACTGGTTTTTGTTGAAACATTATCAGCAGATACACTGTTAGACAGGCTACCGCATCCATCAGACACGACAACAACTGAGTCAACCGAGGTAAGCCAAGCTGAAAGTGACAATGAACACACATCTGGACAAACTACAGAGCACACAAGGACACTGTACAGTGCAGGACTGATATTGAAGAGACTTGTGAATGAAACGGGATGAAATGCCCCTGGCCTCCCACAGCAGAGGATTTGAATGTTTCTGACGCAAAATCTGTTGTGCCAGTTGAACTATTCAATGTGATTTCCTGGATTATAGGTGCAACAGAGGAACCAACACTAGACCATTATGTTGATATTCCTGAAGATGTGAACCTAAAAGTTTTATCTGTTTGTCAAGACATTGTGTATCTTGCTTCTAAAGGTCGGAAGCAGACGCCTAAGTCACTGTGTCTTGGTCTAACTGTTCGCCATTTAACAGGTTCATCCAATGTTCTGTCACTACTGAACAGATTAGGACACTGTGCTTCATGGAACACAGTTGTCAGTCTAGACACTAGCCTAGCGTCACTACAACTTCTAGAGGGCAGAGACAAAATCCCTAAGGGGTTCTCAAAGAAGGCACCAACCATACTGGTGTGGGATAACATCGATTTTGGGGAGGAGACACTGTCAGGTCGTGGAACTACTCACCATACAAATGGCATTATGGTACAAAGTTCTGTTGTTGAAACAATGTCTAGACCAGACAGACAGCCACTGCCGAAGTCAGTTTACACATTCAAAGCACCTCCTAGCATCCCGCTACAACACTATCCACAGACTAAAAGACAAGGGCCACAGAACTTGCTTCAGGATGAAAGTGTTCCATTGCAGGTGGAAACGTACAGGTTGAACACTGTGTCTGCTGCCAAAACAGAACTGGCATATGTTTTAGTGAAGAACACAGATGCTGAAGCATGTACAGTACCAGGCTGGACAGGTTTCCACACAATGCTACAAAGTGATGCCACTCTACCTAAGTCAGCACTGTATTATCTTCCAGTCATTGAGGCTTCACCGACAGAGATGTCAACAGTTAACACTATTCTGAAGCGAAGTGTTGAACTTGCTGATCAGCTAGAACTGGACCATGTTAATTGTTAAATTGTTAAATTGTTAAAGAATTGCCACACTGCCTACATCCAGTTAAATGCAATGCATAAATGCAAACAGCACAGACTACTTACACAGCCAACAGAAGGTTTTATTGTGATGCATTTGTATGCTATTTTGTATTTTCATATATTTCCTTGGCGGGGGGGGGGGGGGGGTGTACAAATGACAGATGCTGTGACACTTTGTGGTACTTGAATAAATGTTTCATACCATATGTTGTAATAATTCTGACCTCTAGTACTTTAATTTTTAGTCTTGTCCATTTTTTGCATTATTCCAATTTAGGGGGCGTGGTAACATTTTGATAGATTTTCTGCCATTTTGGTCCAAGGTGCCCTGATTTTCTTTTCTACCTTTCATTACACAGTAGGTTGAGACATTTTCTATGTATGAAACATAAGCTTTTGGCACAATTTACTGTGGAGGTTTCATTGTACTGTGTGGCAAACACTTAAGTTGAAGCATATTCTTTAACAAATATGCTACATTTCATGATCTAAATTCACATGAGTAAACTAAAGGCACCAATACTTGTTTCAGATGTTAAGTATATGCATTTTAGCATTTATGACATTTGAGAAAGATTTTGTGTTGCCAAAAACACATTTTACAAGCAAAAACAGCAGCACAAGATTTTCGTTTTTTGGTTATAAACTGTTTATACATTTCTGGCTGGTGACAAAATACTGCAGGATATTATGAGTAGAACTTTTAACCCAAAGTCCAGAAGGGCATTGTCTATGAAAAAATGCATTGAATGAGTAGTGCCCATGACATGGGAACGAAACTCATTTTCTAAGCACTTTTTCATGGGTCCCAACACGGCCTATCAGGACACCTGTCCCAGCACTGCACTGCACTGCTCTGTCTGATCTCCTCAGGACACCTGTCCCACCACTGCACTGCACTGTCTGATCTCCTCAGGACACCTGTCCCAGCACTGCACTGCACTGCTCTGTCTGATCTCCTCAGGACACTTGTCCCAGCACTGCACTACACTGCTCTGTCTGATCCCCTCAGGACACCTGTCCCAGCACTGCACTACACTGCTCTGTCTGATCTCCTCAGGACACCTGTCGCAGCACTGCACTACACTGCTCTGTCTGATCTCCTCAGGACACTTGTCCCAGCACTGCACTACACTGCTCTGTCTGATCCCCTCAGGACACCTGTCCCAGCACTGCACTACACTGCTCTGTCTGATCTCCTCAGGACACTTGTCCCAGCACTGCACTACACTGCTCTGTCTGATCCCCTCAGGACACCTGTCCCAGCACTGCACTACACTGCTCTGTCTGATCTCCTCAGGACACCTGTCCCAGCACTGCACTACACTGCTCTGTCTGATCCCCTCAGGACACCTGTCCCAGCACTGCACTACACTGCTCTGTCTGATCTCCTCAGGACACTTGTCCCAGCACTGCACTACACTGCTCTGTCTGATCCCCTCAGGACACCTGTCCCAGCACTGCACTACACTGCTCTGTCTGATCCCCTCAGGACACCTGTCCCAGCACGGGCACGGCACTGCACTGTCTGATCTCAGGACAGGGCGATCCGGCGACCAGGCCAGCATATTACAGCCAGCCTGCTCCCTAAGGTGGTGGATGGCATCATTCAGATGACACCGTAATACATCAAATTCTCATATACCGCAGTAGAAGCGTCTCAGATAAAAGAGATTTCCATGCTATTGCTGGCCTGTCAAACACCATGTGAGCAACAGACTGCACAATGCGCATCAACGCACTGTCTCCAAAAGCCTTTCCTTATTTACATTGCAAACGCTACATAAACAAGCAATTTGTCTGTGACGCCAACCGCTGGCCAGCAGGGAGCCACGCCTCAGTGAGTCATGCTGCAGAGTGGCAGTGTGGTCGTGCATCTTAACCAGGGTGTTGCTGGAGACTCGTGGCACACTGCTAAATGACCTTTTCAACTGACTGAGTGGAAGTTAAATTAACCAGCATCTCTCGGCTCACTAGTTTCTCTCCAGGTGATAGCCGTTATGGGCTGATCGACCCTCAGAACCCTCTGGAGTGATAAAGCAATTCTAATCATACGCACACCGAGTGCTTAGAACAGCAAATGTAAAAGCTTTCATGAACTAGATATAGGCTGCCTACAGTATATCACTTGGTGATACAGAGTAGCAAAGCAGACTTCTATTTATGTAAAACTATTGCAGATTATTATTTGTCATTTACTCTACATCCTCACTAGAGCATTTGCATGAACGGAGCAGTCGGTCCACACTCTCTGTCTCCATCCTTATCTCTCCGTCCATACAGCTCCCCTGAAAACCTCATTCACCTACACTCAATCCCGCTAGAAATAAACAGAAGAATCCCGGAAGCTAGGTGATTTTACCTTCAAAACAAAACCACTAATTTATTACTGGGTAGATAAAAAACAGAACAGTCCACTCACTACAGGTTTAAAATCGACTTTTCGAAGGCAGCAGATATTCCTCCCAATTTGTCTGTGTTCTATGTGTTCTGTGTATTTCAGATCACACACACACACACACACACACAAATGTTGCGCAACGTTCATCAATAAGGCCATTACTTCATTTAACAGCCATTATTGTGAAAGTTCTAACCGGAAGTTTCCGTTTTATTCTGGCTGACTTCACACTGCTTGGAGTTGATCATGACATATTGCAGCAGAGAGAGAGTGCAGTCAAATCTATTCTCTGCCTTGCGCGTATCCACACTTCCATTCAACCTGGGATTTTGGAGATGAAGACGGGATAGGCCGACGGGGACCGGAGCCTTCATTTAGGCAAACGCCTTGAGGCTCAAAACAATAGGAGCAATGTGGATAATGTGTGCAAATGAAGAGTGAATCCATACAAAACGGCCTAATGTAGACATAGCCTTACTACCACATCTTAATTCAAACTGCGCACGTGAGAACAAATCTGTTAGTCAGTGGTTTGAGATTTTCTTTCGTGTTTCCAATGCATTGTTTAAAAGCTTGTTTTGACACTTGATTCTAGAAATTAACCAATGAAACATGTGAAACTGTATTAGAATCAAGTGAAACTATCTCAAATCATTGACATAATTCTTCACTTGTTTGCAGAAAAGTAAAATTTAAGAGCGAATATCAGACTAAATGTCTGGTTTAGATGCTGCATTTTTTGCAGTGTACCTGCTGTGTTCTTTGAAGTGTGCCGCATTTGCAGCGTGCTTTGAAGTCAGGTCATTATACCACTCATTATTTCATTCAAAGCGATACTTGACTTTGATAGGACATTCCCTTCTTTTGCATACTCCTTTGTAGGAGTTAAGCAGCAGTATCAGCCACTCTGAAGACTCAGTCATGCTGACTGACTTTTGTTTGGAATCTTACACTAAAAGTCATACATGTGTGACCGGTGGACTTCTGCGTTGTGTTGTGTTTTAATGATCGGACCCAACAACCGGGATATCTTGTCAGACAGAGGCTGTTTATTCTGACAGAAAAGAAATGAAACAATTATCCTCCACTCTGCAGTACTTTTCCCCACCACAATCCTCTTCCACCAGGAAATATAGTAAGAGCGGACATTGAATTCAAACAACAGTACGTGTGCAAAACTTAACGTGAAACAAAACACAGTAAACATACCTGACAGAAAAGAAATGAAACAATTATCCTCCACTCTGCAGTACTTTTCCCCACCACAATCCTGCACATGAAAACGGACATATCCGGACATTCAGTGAGTGGGATTCCACTCGTCAAACTACATTCACACAGTGGTCAAAACATGGAAATATATGAAGTAACAGGTGCATCCATACTTTACAAAGGTAAGACTAACAAAAATATAAACAGGAATGATCAGAAATGATAGGATGGAATGTGATATATTACAGAGGATAAAAACACCCACCTCTTCCACCAGGAAATATAGTAAGAGGAAGAGGTGAGGGTAGCAGGAAGCTTAGAGGCACTGGGAAGGAGGAGCAACACTACAAGAGGCGAGGTGGGACAATTACATGACAACAGAGGTGGAGGTAGACAAAAACTGACAGGTAAATTACTTGAAACAACAAATAAATAACATATATAGTGTAATTATATAATGGGCAAATCACATCTGTTACACATGTGATATGTATACAAACACTGCAAACTAGACCCAGGCAATGTTATTTAATTCTTTGTCCAGGGTCATACTTTTCAACGAGTGATTTTGCCTCTGCACTCACTTTTGAAGGTAGTCAATTGTTTTATGTGCCAGCTGTAATAGACCTTTCTGGTGCAATGATTTTTCTAATGCAGTATGTTTGTCTATTGTGTTTTAGATGAGACAGCAGGACTAGCTGGTGAGCTGGGCCAAAGCCCTCCTGGTATCCACATCTCCAAAAGGCTACTCTTCTCCATAGTACATGAGAAATCAGGTAGGCTTCAACTTAAGACACTTTCAGACATGAACTCCGGGTGTACCAATTCAGACATGAGGCATGTTGCTTTCACACATGTGGAGCACCTCCAGGTGTACAGTAGAGAGGGGACGGGGGTGGGCGAGGGAGCACCTCCAGGTGTACAGTAGAGAGGGGACGGGGGTGGGGGAGGGAGCACCTCCAGGTGTACAGTAGAGAGGGGACGGGGGTGGGGGAGGGAGCACCTCCAGGTGTACAGTAGAGAGGGGACGGGGGTGGGGGAGGGAGCACCTCCAGGTGTACAGTAGAGAGGGGACGGGGGTGGGGGAGGTAGCACCTCCAGGTGTACAGTAGAGAGGGGACGGGGGTGGGGGAGGGAGCACCTCCAGGTGTACAGTAGAGAGGGGACGGGGGTGGGGGAGGGAGCACCTCCAGGTGTACAGTAGAGAGGGGACGGGGGTGGGGGAGGGAGCACCTCCAGGTGTACAGTAGAGAGGGGACGGGGGTGGGGGAGGGAGCACCTCCAGGTGTACAGTAGAGAGGGGACGGGGTGGGGGAGGGAGCACCTCCAGGTGTACAGTAGAGAGGGGACGGGGGTGGGGGAGGGAGCACCTCCAGGTGTACAGTAGAGAGGGGACGGGGGTGGGGGAGGGAGCACCTCCAGGTGTACAGTAGAGAGGGGACGGGGGTGGGGGGAATTGGGGCATGACGACACAATGGGGCGTTGTGAAAACTGACCACACAGCTGCACTTCATGCATGGAAGACAACTGTCTGAGCATATAGGTTACAGCCTTAATGGCACAAAGTGAATCGCATTGACATTCAACAAACTAGCACCACATGCAGAGTCTGATAAGTTGCTAAAAATACATAATGGGCGATAACTGGCCACTAACGTTTGCGCATATAATCGTTTGCGCATAACGCTAATTAATTAAACAACCCTACAACTCACGCCCAGATGGATCGATTTCCTCAAGTCTCAAGTGCTGCAAAGAAAACAGGTCTGCTAGAAATATACAGAATACTAGACGTTTTTACCTTAAAAATAAAAGCAATAAATGATTACTTGGTAAACAAAAAACAGGTCCGTCGACTCACTACGGGTTAAAATGGACTTTTCAGAGGCAGCAGATATTCTTCCAGTTTATCTCTGTTCTGTGTCTTTCGGATCACACACACAAAAAACATTGCACGTGCATTTACTTTATTTAATTTCCATTATTGTGAAGGTTGTACCCGGAAGTTTTATACTGACTGACTTGACCCTGCTTGGATTTTGTGTTGACATTGCGGTTCTGCGCGTGAATCGTTCACAAACGCTGTGAAATCAAAGGCATGAAAGCAACCAGATCCAGATATATATATATATATAAAAATGCGTGAGTATATTTTGAAGGTGGTGTGCTGCGCGAAGCTTTACAGAGCAAAGCCAGCGTTTCAATCAAGCCTGACACAGGGAGCAGGTTCGAGCTTCATTTGTAAAAACTGAAACTGCGTGATGTTTGCTCACTCGCTCCTTCACATCAACTATTTATATAATAATAATGTGTCACGCTGCCTGTCTCTCCCTTACTCACTTATCAGTTAGACACTTTTTACAAATTAGTCTATTAATGAGCCCCAAACTGCAGCATTTCAAGCTTGCTTATCGATGTCAATCAAAATGTTAAACCCTAGAGTTGGGCTGCATGATATTTATAAATGTGTGTTAACACATTAAGGTGTGTACAAGATCCATATGGCCTAAATGTGAGATAGTTGCAGTGTGAATTGGTGTGAGACCTTCAAAACACCAATATGTTGCCACAGATTTATGGTCAATTGGCCCAGCAAAAGTTCAAATCTAATATATCCCAGGGTGTCCAGGTAGTGCAGCAATAGATCCGCT